>NC_037680.1:112900199-113102575 GCF_003255815.1 Theropithecus gelada
AAAAAAAAAAAAAAAAAAAAAAAAAAAAAAAAAAAAAACAAAAAACAAAAAAAAAAAACATTCTGTGCTTCTACAAAGAAAGCTTTTGCATAAAATGTAGATTCGAAGGGGCCTCTGAGTTCTGGTCAGTGTGCAGGAGAAAGTCGCAGCAGGAGGGAAATCCAGGAGAAAATGCAGGGCGTGCTCAAGGGCCTTTGGAAATGGAGCTCGATGCTGTACACTGAACTGATCTATACTGATCCTGGCTGGGCACCATACCCTCCACTAGAGTAGCAAGGGCAGGAAGAGGAACGGGATGGGTCCGTCTGAACAGGGTCACTCCAACCGGGAAGTGCACCCAGTCAGGGGCAACAGCACCAGGTGGTGTTGACAACAACACGTGCTTGCAAGTTGGAGAAAAGAGATCCCTGTGCGCGGAGTCTCACAGTAGCAGGTAAGAGAGGAGGGACAGAGTACGAGCTGTACAAAGGACAGAGTACAAAGCCTCTTTCTTTCACTGACAGTTCAGTGCTTCTCACTGGGATCACCCGGCGAGCTTTGGAAAATACGACCTCCAGGTCCCAGTCCTGGAGATTCTGGTGTGACTGGGGTGTCGTCCGGCGTCCGCAGTTTTTAAAGCTCCCCGGATGATGCTGAAGAGCAGCCACAGTCAGGAAGCCCCACCCAGAAGCAGAGATGTCTATTATGCGCTGGCTTAGGCACAGGTGCCCAAAGACCCTGCCCTGGTTTCTCTGCACTCTCTCAATACCACCTTGAGGGCTAATCTCATCCACTCTGGTAGCTTCAGTTGGTGTCTACGTGCTGACCACACCCAAATGCACATCCAGAGCTCCAGGCCGGAGGTTCCATTCCCACATGGAATGGGAAGCCTCAGGAGGCCGCCTTCCCTCCCTCCATCCTGCCTCCTGCCGGTTCCCTGTGTGACTCTGCTCCTACCCAAGCCAGAGGCCTGGGTATCCACCCTTGTCTCATTCCCCACGCCTAACAACCCCACAGTCTATTCATGGCACTTCCTAATCCCTTTCAACTCCAAGTCTTCCATTCTCTCAGCTCCTTGGTGCAAGCCCCCGATTTCCTTCCAACATGGCCTGGGCACTGCTGCCAAGGGACGGAGCTGAAGAGCGAGGAGGAGGCAAGTTCCAAGGGGCCATTGTTCCCTTACAGCTATTTTGAGTTTAAGTCAGAAGCTTCCCTACTTTCAGCCCAAAAGTAAATAAGAACATGAGACGTTGTATGTAAAAAGGTTTACACTTCTTAGAGAAAAGATAATTTGTAATAACAAAGACAAGACCTCATTTTTTTCAGTACCTCTTAAGAATCTTAGTTTTAGAATTGAAATCAATGGAGAAATCATCTTCACATCAACAACTGTCTCTTCAGATTGGATGAAGAAAATGTGGTACATATGCACCATGGAATACTATACAGCCATAAAAAAAGAACAAGACCATGTCTTTTGCAAGAACATGGATAGAGCTGGAGGCCATTATCCTTAGCAAGCTAATGCAGGAACAGAAAACCAAATACCACTTATTTTCACTTATAAGTGGGAGCTAAACAGTGCGAACACATGGACACAAAGAAGGGAACAACAGGCCCTGGGGCCTCCTTGAGGGTGAAGGTTTGGAGGAGGAAAAGGAGTGGAAAAAATCATTACTGGGTACTGGGCTTAATGCCTGGGTGATGAAATAATCTATACAACAAACCCCTGTGACACAAGTTTACCTGTGTAACAAACCTGCACACATACCCCTGAAATAAAAGTTAAAAACACAAACAAAAACAACCATCTCTCGTCTTAGCTGACTGCACTCGTGGCTGCTGTGGATTACTTCGCACGATGTCCACGTGCAAGCAATGGGTTTTCCATAGTTCCTATTGGGACCTCTATTTTCTCAACCCAGATGGGAATTGCAGATGTGAATACCAAGAATTTCAGCGTTAACTTTTCTCTTTCTGCTCTTAACAAACGAAGCTGCGCAGCCTTGAAACAGGAATCGTACTAACTTGGAATGATTTTGAGACTCACAATCTGGTTTCCAGCATCTGATTCTAAATCAGTTGTTTTGAAAACGGTGGCACCATTGACTGTGACGTCAGTGATTGTTCCTTTAAGTTGGAGCTCCTTCAGAACTAATGGGGGAATTCCATGCTTCCTGTATTTTTAACACACACCTGTGAAGGAATTCCTTTCCCTAGTTCACCAGCTTTGGGGACACACAGGTTGTACGGGGCACTCTGGAGTGATGTGGTTTGGAAGGGCTCAGTTATTACCGAACAAAACAGAAAACACTTTCCAAGAGTGTTCTCGGATGAAGATAACAATACAACTAACGTTTGTTTGCCAAGTGCTCTGGCGTCCAGGACACCATTTCCATCCTCGCTGGATACATGCTCCATGTGTGCCAACCACACCCCGCGGCTCTGCCCTTTCACAGATGAGGCTGCTGAGGCAGAGCCAGGTGAGGGGTGAGTCACGTGCTGGCTCAGCAACTGGTAAGTGCTGGAGGTGGGAGTGGGATCTGGGTCTGCCCAGCACCCACAAGGCCTTGCATGGCCACCACATTGCCAGGGGAGACGGGATGCCTATTCTAAAGTGTTTCTCTACCCTTGACCTGTATCATCCGCTACCATCTTTCATCCTAGCAGGAAGAATCCTAAAGCCATCACTGTCTTGCCTTCCAGAGCTCGGATCTCTGGCTTTCCTGACCTTCCCCTGGGGCAGCTGAGGGGGGCTGCTGGTCGCGGGACCCCTGGTGACCATGTTCAGGTCTGACCACAGAGAAGACAGGCATGGAAACTGAGGCAGTGTCAAGTGGAAGCTGCTTTGTCCAGGAGGGATGAAAGGGACAGAGGTTGCTTCTCTTGGAGAAGAGAAGACTGGAGGCAGGTAAGTTTGCTGTTTTCAAATGCGTGAAAGACTGCCATGGGGAAGAAAGGTTTTGCTAAGTTTGGCCCTGAATGTAGAATGAAGGCTGTTCTTTCATTTCTTCCTTTATAAGACGTTTACAGAAGAGCTTTGATGTGCCAGGCACTGTGCTAGGTGCCAAGGTCACAAAGAGTAATAATGCAGGGTCCCTGACCTCCAGGAGCCCACCTGTGGTAGGAGAGAGCAGACCTGAGGTTGACGGTGTTCCAAGGAAATCAGGATGTCAGTGAGGGCCACCAACGACAGAAAGGGGGAGAAGTGGGCAGGTGGGGGGAACTAGGAATGGAGACCACAGATAGCGGTTAAAGCAGACAGGCCTTCCAAGGTCTCCAGAAGATCAGATGGTCTGAAGTGGGGGGAAGCGCCCTGCTCGGGCCAGGAGCCAGGGCACAGGGTGAGGTGTCCTCACTTGGGGCACACGGGGAGTGCCTGGCACTTCTGGAAGGGGTCAGAAAAGTGCGTGGCCACGCTACAGAGGTTGCTTGTATCCTAGAGGCTGTGGAAGGCATGGAAAAGACTTAAATCAAGAACTTTGATCCTTTTTATGTTACAGAAAAATCCCTCTGGGGAGTGTGTAGAGGAGGACGTGGTGGGAGCTGTGCCGGCCTCGGGGAGCAGGCAGGTGTGGGCGGTGGCACAGTGAGGACAAGGCCCAGGCAGGGAGGTGCTGCGGGGCTGCTGCAGGGAGAAGATGAGAACCTGCAGCGGGGGATAGGCAGGGCGGGATGGGGAGGGCAGGACTGGCCAGACTCGGTAACAGTGGGTTGTGGGTTGCGGGAGGGGGCTTGATGCTAGATGTGCAGAGGATGGTAATGAGGTCAGTGTCGGCTGCCATGAGCCCCCGCAGAGCGGGGCAGGCAGGGAGAGCTGCTGGGGCCAGAGAGGAGGAGAGAGGCAAGGGCCGGAAAGGCCTCCAAGGCCACAGCAAACCACCAGCAGTGGACGCCTCGAGTGGATGGAAGGAATTCCCGAGTAAAGGGGGACAGTGGATGAGGCCAGGAGAGGGTGGCAGAGAGCCCAGGGCCACACAGGGAAGACGATGATAGAGGAGGAGGTCTGGGCTGCCAACGGGCAGCAGCTGTGGAGAGAAGGGACGGGTCTGGAGGGATAGCCAGCCTCGAAACCAGGGGGCCAACAAGCGGGGGGTGGGGGGGGCGGCCAACGGTGGCCTGTGCTGGCCAGAGAGTTTGGTAATGAGGAGGTCACTGGTGGCCTTGGCAGGGAGTGGAGGGAACAGAGCCAGGTGACAGGGAGAGCTCCTGCAGAAAGATGGGCAGACAGTAAGCCTGGGGAGGATGTGGCACTGGGGTAGTCAGTGCCCAGGAAATGTTTGGGGATAGCATGGGCTAGGGACAGAAGGCAGGAGGATGGGCTGGGAGGAGAAGGGCTCATCTTCCTTGCACCACAGACACCAGAGGGCAGGGTGGCTGCTGCTGCAGAAAGTGTGCAGGCCACACAAGAAATGTTGGCAGGCACCTCTGCTGGGAATAAGATCTGCTCTTACACTTTGCGGAAAAGCAGTGTTCTTTAGTAAAAATCTCAGAATATACAGAACGGCAGAAACAACACCTTTTCTCCCTCCACCTAGAATCAACCGTCGAACATTTCCTGTCCTTACAGATCCTTTACGAAAATGGGATCTTGTTCAACACATACTGCTTTATGGGCTGCTTTGTTCATGTCATATGAAAGTTATTTCTCCATTATCAATTTTAACAGGAAGCACCAGGATTAGGGTTCTAATTAATCCCCTGTTTTTGAATGTATAGATGGTTTCCATCTTTTACTACTCCAAATAGTATTTATTTAGGGCACCTGGCTGAGAATTTCCTTAGAATGACTGCCAGGAGAGGCTTCCAGGTGGAGGCGCCCGGACGTTCTGTGCGTGTCGTTTTTGCGCGTGCTGTCGCAGTGCCCTCCTGGGGTTCCATCTGTTTACACTGTCCCCAGGAATAAATGAGGGCTCTGGCTTTCCACACTCTTCTCCTCAACAAGGATTAATAATAAAAAACTCTCTGCCAATTTGCTAATGAAAAATGGTATCCTTTGCTTTTCTAATTTTCATTTAGCTATGAAAAGGCTTCATTGAAATTACCCACAGATAGTTTGAGGTCATGGACAATTACATTAATTAATTCATAATTGAACTTTCCAGAGTTCTGTTGGATAGTTCCCTTCGCCTGCCAGTAGAGGGCTCTTCGCTCCTATCAAATATCACTAGAGGGTTTTTGTTTTGTGTCAATTATGAAATAAAGACAAATCGCCACCGTGTGCTTTTTCAAATGCTAGCAAGTTCTAGCAAAGAACTAAAGACCTCTCCATCCACATGCATTTTATGGGACTGATCTTTTGTATTTTCCAAAGAAACACTGTCAAACCTTCACCATCAGAATTAGATTCTCAGGGGATAATGGCTCAACAATTAAAACCTGTTTGTGTTTCGGCACGCATGACTTATGAAGATGCTCTGCCCAGATGACCCCTGGACATTTTGGAGGTTCTCTCTGAAAGAATCCTATTTTGCTTGCCAAGGAGAACTGCAGGAATAAAACAGCTACTTGTTTTTTTCAGCTGCTGTGTCTCAGCTGAAACTCATTCACTCATTCATTCATCCCACACGTATTTACGGTGCATCTGAGAGCTCTGTGGTAGGAGGCAGGGGTGTCTGGGAGTTGGGAGACATGGTCCCTGCCTGTAGAGGGTGCAGCTGCCTGTGTCTGAATGGGTGACGCTGAGTGAGGTGCTGCGGGGTTAGGGAGGGTACGGGGGAGTGAGGCCTATTTGCAGGGGGAGAGGGTTCACTTTCCCATACTGTGGTCACTTGGATTCTGTTTAAATAGTTCATATGACACTTTGGCCTGCATTTCCACTATTGAAAAATTATATTTTAAGTTTCTATTTCCTTGTAATACCTTTTATGTACTTGCAGAGGTTACTTCAAGTCCTCACTGCAATTAGCTGGACATAAACCATAAATGATCATCAAAAGAAGGGCAGAGGTATACTACAAAGAGAAGCCTGGCTGGGCTGACCCTGGGTGGGATGGGAGGTAAACTGAGGCAGAGCAAAGCACCAGAGAGGAGCTGGGATGCAGCGGCTCACAGGAAAGACTGGGCAGAGTAACTAGGACAGGACATGCATGTATGTGTGTGTATATGTGGTCAATGTGTGTGTCAGTGTATGTGAGAGTGTGTATGAGTGTGTGTACATGTGCGTGTGCATGTTAGTGCATATGAGCATGTGTCAGTGTGCACATGTGTGCGTGTATGTTAGTGTGCGTGTGTTAGTGTGCATGTGTGTTAGTGTGCGTGCGTGTGCGTGTATGTTAGTGTGCACCTGTGTGAGTGTTAGTGTGCGTGTGTGTGTTAGTGTNTGCGTGTATGTTAGTGTGCACCTGTGTGAGTGTTAGTGTGCGTGTGTGTGTTAGTGTGCATGTGTGTGTTAGTGTGCGTGTGTAAGTGTGTTTGTGTGTGTCGGGGGCAGGCTGGTGCTAGTAACAGGAACATGTCGATGCAATTACTGCTTCTCCAGACTGTGTTCAAGGGGAAGGTGTTGGATGGTGGGGGGGCGTCAGGCTTACAAACCACCTGAACTTAACTCTTGAAGCCCCGTCTCCTCCCCAGCCCTCTGCCCACCACACCGGGCCAATGAATTCTCGCCAGGTGGCACGGACTCTGGCCAGCTTGGAGAAGCCTGTGTGCAAAGCCATTCTCAACTTCCCAAGGCACCTCCATCGCCCCCACCCCAAGTGTTTCCGGGTTGCCTAAACATTTTGAATGCTTGTGGCATCAAGCCCTGGTCCGGCATCGTCCCCGCTACAGAACACCTGCGGATGCCACGCTGTGGTTTTGGTGATTGACAGCCTGCAGACTGTGTCTCCACACCGGACTGACACAGCGCCCGGGGCCTCCACAGCCTGACGCTCCCCTCGTGGGGTGCTCCCTGTCGTCACTGGACAGGTGGAGTGGGATGTGTATCCCGGGTCCTGGAGAAGCCTGGCCCTCGTTTCCTTCCTCCTGGGAGTCCCCTTCCCATGGCAGCCTCTGACACCGCTGGACCCGGCTACATGGCCCACCGTGGCCTAGGGCCTTTCTTTCATGTTCTTTTTTCTCCTTCTTTCTTTGCGGGTGCATGTGTCTGAATTCCGAGACGTTTCCTATGTGTGGGGGTCTAGGTCTCCCTCCCCACCCTGGGCCCATCCCCGGTGTCTGGTTTGACGTGGCCTCCCAGGACTGACGCCGATGTTCCAAGCAGTGGAAACAACGGCAGAGGCCTCACTGGCCGTACAGAGGCCTGCACCCCCACCGACAGCGGGTTTTGACGGACTCTGGGCGCTAGTGAGGTGTCGCTCTGGGTTCCTTACTGTAGCACATGGTGGGTGTGGCCCACGGTGGGGCGTGGAGAGTGGGGAGGCCCTGCCTATGTGGGAACAGGTTATGTGGGAGCTGTCTGCACCTTCTCCTCCCTTTCGCCAGGAACTGAAAGCTGCTCTGAAAAATAAAGTCTATGTAAAGAACAAAAGGTTCTGAAGCCTATGTGCATGCCCCTCCTCAGCCTGCAGCTGCCTCCGCACACAGTGGAAGAGGAGTCTGGCCTCTTCATGGATGACCCGCTCAAGACTCAGGGCACTGGCTTCCCACCATGACCACACCTGAGGCTGCACCGGAGTCGCTAAATCCTGCGTCCCTTTCCCCCTGTCCTTGCTCCTCTCTTTCCTCTCCCCCTCCTTTTTGATCAGCCCTGTTTTGGTGGCCAGGTGTAGGCCTTGCATTATCCTTACTGATATCCACCTTGTAAAATGAGACTAACATATTTATTACACTAATTGTACATCTGTGTGTGTGTGTTTTTTAAATACAATCATCCACAAATAGCAGCAATGTCTTTGTCTGGGTTATTAATCAGGAAGAGAAGTCTTCTATGAGGAACATTCCTTCTACGAGCTACAGAAACTGGCCAGGCGCCCCTGCGGACACCTAGACTCGCCGTCCACACCACCACACACCACATCTGGGCGAGAGCCCTTGGTGTGCTGCCATAGGCTGCTGGCTGTGAGCCCACCGAGGAGCCGGGTGGTGGTACTGAGCTGGGTGGGTGGTACAGGGGCACAAGGGCATTGAGGGTCCCTTTTGTCCAGATGCTGCAGACCCCTGTGAGCCACGTGTTCTACAGCGGACACTGCCTCGGCCCCATTCTCCCAGGTCCTCACTCTAACTCAGCCCTCAGGCGCCAGGTCGCCAAGCAGAGGGCAGGAAAGCAGAACATACGAACCTCCGGGGGCAGAGAGGACCCTTGCCCAGGACCAAGGGGGCTGCTGAAGCGTCCTCTGGTCCAGCCTCCTACCCTGCGCCCTGCCCTGGCCTCCCCTTGCCTCTCTAATGAGAGGTCTGGAGGGTGGGGGGCAGTCTCACTGGCAAGGGGGATGCAGGAAGAAGCAGAATGGCCTTCAGTTGCTTCACCGTCTCACACTGGGATACTCCCAGCAGACTCGCTGGCCCAGGAAGAGCCTTATCCCTGTGTTTTGTGGAAGGCACAGCCTCCCACAGGGAGGGGCACGTGGAGCCGAGGCTTCCCCAGAGGCCAGCTGGGGGGCCATGCGATGGTCTTGGGGCCCAACCTGGACTGAAATCCAGAGGTCAGTCCTCTGGTTCTTTTGCATTTTTGTTGAAATTCAGCACTCTGAGTGTCAGTTTTCTCATCTGTAAAATGGGGATGTTAATTCCTACCTCATGAGAGCTTTGATGCAATTAAAAGAGAAAGTATGTGTAAAACGCCTTAGCGTGTGCCTGACTCCAGGGCAGACGTCAGAAAAAGCCATTCCCGCTCCTCTGTGCCCTGATTTACTGTTATACAGACTCAAGGAGACTGGTACCTGGGGTGGGTGATGGGCAACAGCCCTGCCTTATAAATTCTTTTACCTGTGAAATGCTTATTGCATGTTCATCATCTGTCAAATATTTATTAATTGGTTAGACAAATATTCCTTATATTTCCAAGATAAGTATATTCTTTTCTATGTATAGCTTTAGTAGTATAGGGAATCTGAAATAATAGTCATTTACTTGTAAACGCATTTCTTAAAAAGGAAATGCTTCCCCTCACCCCGCACTCATTATTCTATTAGTTACTGTGTGTAAAATAAAGAAATCCTCCAAATGCAATGATCACAAAATGGATTTGAATTTACGGTTGTGCAACAAATCAGAGACTCATTTTCCCTGCGTGCTTCCACAGTGCTGTGAGTGAGGCGAATACGACCTGCCTGAAGTGAGAAATGATGCGTATTTCCCAGTAGTTTCCTGATTTAGCCTCTCGAGATTAACTTGGTAACAGGACTTCTCTCTAGGAAGACTCCATGAGGAATCAGGCCCTTCTGTTATTTCACCTTCTCCCGCAAATGCCACGAACCATATTTTGCTGCCCTCGAGCCACGGCCTGTGTTCTGCGGCTCACACGGCACAATCAGGCACTCCAGCTTCCTGCCGCCAACGTACCAGCGCAAGCGTCCTGTCCCACTTGCCTGTGGTTAATGAAAAGCAAATACTTCTTTGCAATGCAGATAGCTGCTCTGTCAGTCACACTGGGACACGGTGGCCTCACTGCACACAATTTTTAATTGAATGGCTCCCACTCCTGAGACCTCTGGGTCTTTCATTAATCAGTTATATACACAAGAAAGGTGAAGCTTAATGAGGTGTGTGTCAGGCACTCTGACATGAAGTGGCCCAGGTGGGTGAATGTGGTGCTCCACATTTTAATAATTTGACACCTAGCATTTTGCGGTCCACACAATGTCAGTCTGTGATCATTCTAACAGATGCAAAGATCACTTATCTGGCATCAAGACAATCTCTCAGCAGCAGGAACAAAGACTTTCCTAGAGTGAGAACAGAAAGATCACATCCTTGCTCTGTCCTAGATTCACACCAGGAGCTACTAAACTGTGTGGTGGGTCGGAAAACGGATACTTAACTCAGCCCCACTTGGCCGTATAATGCAGTTTTGAAACTTGGAGGCTCTGGAGCCAGGCTGTGTGAGATCCTATCATTGCACTGCAACCAAGAAAATTACTCAAATGACTTGTGCCTCAGTTTTCTTATCAGAAAAATGGGTATAATGATAATGCCTACCTCATAGAGTTGTTGTAAGGACTGAATGACTTAATACATAGTGATGTATGGAACAGTCTGGGATATGTGGATGCTCACAAAACACTAATATTTTTGTATTTATGTGCTTCTGTCTGTTACTTGACAATGTCAAATGTCAACAAAATTTGATGTTTAGAATGAACAAATTTAGGTGTTCTTTTGGGCAAGAGGATGGGTTCATTTTACCTTTCCTCTGAAGAACTTAGTGCTTACTGGTAGTTAAGCACATGGAGGCCACAAGTCAGGTTGCCTGGCTTCAAATTCCAGCTCACCTTCAAATCATTGGCTAATTTTAGATGTGTGCTTGCGTGGGGGAAGATTCTAAGAAGCTCTGTGAAAAGCAATAGATGAAAAACTAAAAGAACGGAGCACATTCCTCAGCTACTGCCAAGTCAGAGGAGCTTGGTAAACAGGCTTTCCATTGAAACCTTGGAGTAAAGACCATATTCCAGGACGAAGAGATTTGTTTTGGACCACAGACAAAGTCAAAATAGACCCATATTAACAAAATGGAAAACGAAGCCTCTGCAAGTTCAAGCTGATCAGCCAGTAATTTAACTGCCCGCTAGAACAGAGCCCCGCTTGCTTCAGAGGCTCCACAACGTACCATCCACAATGTCTAATATACAGCAAGAATTATCAATCAGATGAAAAACCAGAGAAATGTGACACATGGGCAAGGGAAAAGCAGTCAAATAGAAACAGGCCCCGTTATGACCCCGATTTTGAAATGAGCACATAAGGGCTCTAAGGCAATTAAGTTCAAAGACTTGAAGGAAAAAGATGGTTGTATGAAATGGGCGGATAGAAAACTGTGCAGAGAAATGAAAACGAGTAATAAGCAAATGTAAGTGCTAGAAATGAAAAGCGAAAGATAAGAAGATCAGAAATAAAAAATAAGCCACAAGATGGGCTGAATAGTAGATTAGAGATGGTAGAAGAAAGGGTAAGTAAATTTGAATACAGATTAATATCCAGTGTGGGAACTAGAAAGAACAGAACCTCAGTGACTTGTGGAGCAATATCAAGCAGTCAAATATGTATATAATTAGAGCCTCAGAAAGACAGGAGACAGAGAATGCAGTAAATACAAACTGGAGAAAATAATGGCCCAAAGTTTCTAAATTTGATTTAAAACACATGTTTACAGATTCAATGAACACAGTGAGCTACAAGCAGTATAAATACAACAACAACAACAAAAAAAACAAAAACCAAACACGAATGCCTAGACACATCATAGTCAAACTGATGAAAATCAAAACAAAGAGAAAATCTTATAACTATTCAGAGAATAATGACACAGGAGATTGCACAGGAGATAGAATTATTTATCTACACATTACACACAGGAGATAAATAATTCAAAAATTTGCTAACTTTTCATAAGAAACAAAGAAGGCCAGAAGACAATGGAATAATGTCTTAAAAGTGCTGAAAAAAAGGTCAACCCAGAATTCTATATCCAGCAAAAATATCCTTCAAAAATGGAGGCAATGTAAAAATATTTTAAGATAAATAAAATAGAGGCCACGAAAATTTGTTGCCAGCAGACCTACACTAAAATAAATGCTAAAGGAAGTTCTTTAGCTGAAAGGGAAATGATACCAGTTGAAAACTTAACTTGACAGAAACAAACAGAGTACTAAAAATGGCAAATACATGGAGATGTATAAAATACTGTATTTCTTCTCTCTTAATTTTTTAAAAATACAAATGACTGAAATGCAAAATAGCATTCTATTGTGGTATATATAACATTTATAGATGTAAAATGTATAATAAGAAAATGAAGGACAGAGATAACAAGTGGATTATGTTGTCACAAGATTCTCATATTTTATGTAAAATACCATATTAATTCTACATAGACTGTGATAAGTTAAGAATGACTACAGTAATCCGTAGGCCACCACTGAAAAACATAATTAAAAAAGACCAAAGAGAAGGCAGGAAAAGAGAAGTTGAACGAAAGAGGAATGGAACACATGGAGAACAAATAGGAAAATGGTAGACCTAACTCAATCATTTAAGTAATTGCATTTAAAATAAACAGAGCAAATGCTCCAGTGAAATGACATATGTTGTCGGATTGAATAAGAAAGCAAACCCAACTGTGTGCTATCCATAAGAAATGCACTTTAACTATAAAGACATAGACATATTGGAAATAAAACAGCATAAAAATATACCATATACCCTCAGCATAAGAAAGCTGATGTGGCTCCATTAGTATCAGACCAGGTAGATTTCAAGACATGGAGTATTTCCAGGACAAAAACGGTCATTTCATAATGATAAAATAATCAACCAGGAAGGAAGACATAACAGTCCTAAACATGGATGTATCTCATAACAGTGCTTCAACATATGTGAAGCCACTGACAGTACTACAGGGAGAAATATAGAAATGCATATAGTTGGAGAGCTCCTCCAAATTCTCAGAAATTTTGAAATACTAAAAAATATGAAATTAACCTAAACAATGAAATGAACCAATGAAACCAATAACTAAATGAAAGGTATAGTTGATCCTTAAACAACACTCATTTGAACTGTGCATGTATACGTAGATTTTCTTCTACCTCTGCCACCCTTAAGACAGCAAGGCCAACTCCTCCTCTTCGTCCTCCTTCTCCTCAGCCTCCTCAATGTGAACAAGACATAGATGAAGACCTTTATGATGATCCACTTCCACTTAATGAAGAGTAAATAGATTTTTTCTTCTCTATGGTATTCTTAATAACATTTTCTTTGCTGCAGTTGATTATAAGAATACAGTGTATAATACATACACCATACAAAGTATGTGGTATTCAACTGTTTCTGTTATCGGGAAGGCTTCCAGTCAACAGTAGGCTATTGGTAATTAGATTTTTAGGGAGTCAAAAGCTCTATGTGGATTTTCAACTGCACAGGGGATTAGTGCCCCAAACCCTGTGTTGTTCAAGCATCAACTATAGGTAAATGACTTGAATATAAATTTCAAAAAAAAGTTGTACAATGATCATATGTGCATGAAAATGGTGGTTACACATTGTATACTCCACAGATTCCTCTCTGAACTCCTTCCTTACAAGCACGAGAGAAAAGGAGAGTGGCATGTCCTGAGTCGCTGCAGTGGGAGGGACCATGTGGCTAAGGGAAGAAATCCTACTACTGTCGCTCCCTTGTTTCTTAGTGTATTAGCATGACACTAAGGAGGAGATGTTCCTGTCCATTTATCATTCCTGTAAACTGCCTCGTTGCGGAGCATCTCTCACGCTTTACAGCCCCTCAGAAAGCAGACACAGAGCCAACACCTGGCCTCCAATATGGGACAGTGTTTGCCACCAAGTAGGTTTTGATACAGTAAACGCTGGCATGGCAGTTAACTGAAACGAATAGTATAAGGCTAACCTGGAGGTTCTCAAGCAAGTAGAAATTAAATTTTGTAAAGCCTTTGTATTAAATAAAAAATATTCTGTATCAAAGTTCTTTTAAACACATTCATTTTGTGATGATAAAATGGAGACCCAGGGAAGCTAGCAGCTTAGCTAAGATCACAGAGCTGCTCAGATCCTGTGATATCACCGCGTCTTTACATTACTCTGGTTGGCTTAGGTGCCTGCAGGCTTCTCCATCACACCTGTGTGAGGAGTGCACAGAAGCACAGAAGGTGCCATACCTTGGTAACTCATGTCATGTAAGGAAGAATCCAAATAATGCAAATATCTCTACCTGATGCCAATTATTAAAGTGAGGTGGGCCAAACAAAGCAATTGTGGGTTTAATTTTCAATGAGACATGAAAGCATTTCCAGAAGGGTTCCTGTGGCAGAGGGAGGGTGATCAGGATGGCACAGTAGGGTGCTTACGGAAAGAAAGAAGTTGTTTCTAATTGTCTGTGTTTGGCCATATGCAATAATGAAGTAATTTGCAGGGGTAGACAATGAGGAAATGTAAGAGAGTCATGCTTGTCTGCCAACAGAAATTGTCTGCAGGGTTTAGAAATGTAATTTGAAAGGGAGGAGAGTTGGAAACCAAGAAATGTAATCAATACCTTGAAGACTGCATGCAGCATCATTTGGAGGCCATTTTTGCCAGGGTATTTCCCAGCAATGTTAGAGGAGGACAAGTTGAAGAGGTTGGCTCCTGTTTCGGTGCAGATGGCATGGACCAGCATTTTCTTCCCTACCCCAGACGGCCCGGCTAACAGCAGCGATTTCACCAAGGGAGCTTTCTCATGCACTGCTGCAGAACCTAAAAAAGGCAGAGGCAAAGGTGCTAATGTTCTGCCAAGAAAATCAGTGGTTCTTCAACTAGGATAATTCAAGGTCAAAACTGCATCATGTGACCCCACTTTCTGCAACAGTGATAAAGGTGTCGAAAGCATTTCAAACCAGAGACACGCCTCCATCCCAGCTGGCTCCGTGACACTTTTAATTTGTATGTCAGGGCTCGTGGTGGAGCCATAGGGTCTCTGTGGGTCCTTAATACCCTTCTTCTCCCCTTCTCCACATCAGTATTTCCCCTAAAATCATAATTTTTAAAGAGCATTCCTGCAATAGCTTACCTTTGGCTGTTTTTTTTTTTCTTTTCTTTTTTTTTTTTTGAGTGCTTTCTCTGCTTGTCAGCAGCAGCATTAAATTCTTTGCAAGCTTGGGAAGAGGAATGTGGAGACACAGATGATAAGGTTGACTAAGTGTTTATTTCCTTGCAACCCTCTTGCCTACCATTTAGTGAGTCTTGTGAGATAAAGGGAAGACGGAGATCCAGGCAGCAGTAGCCTGAACTTCTTTCTCCTGCCCTGGTTTCTAGCTGTCAGGAGCGGCAGAGTTAACCTGACACTTGGTAATAAAGTGACTTGGATGATTAGAGTCATTCGGAGGTTCATGCCCTGTGTTCTCCACCACTGTCAATTTCCTTAGTGCCCAGAAGGGGCCTCGGGTCTGGGTCTTCTCCACTGCAGAGAACACAAGCAGAGCAGGTACTGGGCACAAAGCAACTGAAAAGTGAATGGGATTAAATTCTGGAAAGTGCTGCGATCAAATCATTTATTATCATGTTAGTTTGCGTTCTGTCACTTAATGGGCTCTTTTTGATAATCTGTAAATGCCAATAAAATGATTATGCTTTTCTTTTTTCTTGTATATTGAAAAGATACAGAAACTTTAAGTGATGATTAGACATGTCATTCTTATGGTTACCTACCATTCTCCACATCAACTCAGAAAATGGTTTTGAGCAAATTCTCTTCAAAATGTAATTCAATGAGTGTGCTTTTTTTGTGGTTAGTAGGGGCTGCAGCAATCTAACGGGATAAAGGAGAGGCTGTTTTCCACAACAGGAGAGAGATGCCATTCATGTGCCCTGCATTGGACACCTGGGTATCAAAGGCTGCTCTGTGCTGGCCCTGGTTGGGAGCTAGGGCGGGGCCCATGGGAGTGGGGGCTGTGGCGGGGAGTGACACAAATGTAGAAAAGACTCAGGATTTGCTGTGGACAGTTCAGGCCAGGGGCGGAGCTGAACCTGAGTTGCCATAATGAGAACGGGAGGCAAGCGGTGTGAAGGTCCAGGAGAGCCACAGGGAGCTCAGAGAAGAAACTGCTCCCCGTGGGGGACTCAGGTTGGACTTCCAGGAGGAGGGGGCACCTGGGCTGGCCTCTGAGGAACGGGCAGAATGGTAGCATGCAGTGAGGAGGTGTGTGGGCAGGCTTCACGTGGGGCCGGGAAGCCAGGCTGGCACAGGGAGGGGTGAGGAGCCAGCGGTCAGGGGCCCTGAAAGGTTGTGTGGGACGGCAGGTGCCAGGGTTGCTGGCTGAAGCCAGGGGGCCAGGAGAGGTTTCTGGGAGCGGGGGAGGGAGGAGAGAACAGTGCTGAGGACAGCGTCTTGGATTGGGAGGGGGTGGCAGGAGGCAGAGGAGCAGGGGCGGGTGAGTGGGCCTGGGAGTGTGTGTGGCAGTGACACAGGCAGTGGCCTTCCAGAGAAAGGAGGTGGTCACCAAGGTCACCCAGAGACGTGAAAAGGGTGGTCCCAGGGAGGCCTCTTCAACTGGGGCCTGGCTGACCTCAGGGAGAGCAAAGGTGGGCAGAGGGCCCAGGAGCTGGCAGGACACACATGTGCCAGTGTCCACAGCTCTTCCTGTCCCTCTTGTAGAGCTACCAAGAGACACAGTATGGTTCCAGTTTTCGCACTTGAGCCCTGTTCAACTTTCCGAGGATTAAGAGATAACAAGGAGGCCAGTGTTCTGTGTCCTCAACCCAGTTTAGCCCCTTCCTAGCCCTGTGACTCCAAGGAAGTGCCTCTGCATCTTGGAACTGCTTATGAATCAGTAAAAGCTGGACCACATCCACCTGGAGGCGTCTGGCAGGCGATGAAACAGCAGACATGGTTTCTGCTCTGGGAGCACGCCTCCTCCCTTCATTCTCCATGATCTCTGTGTGGCAGCGATACCTCCAGGAGGGTAGGTGGATGCTGACCAGATACTTCCTGGGCTTCCTCTTCCCTACCAAGGTGGTTTCAGAGTCTAAGACCCAGCCCTAGGCTGCAGCCGGTGTCTCCTGGCCAGGTATGTAAGCGGCCACGAGACGTTCTCAAGGTCCTCTGCTGAGTGGCCGGGTTTTTAGTCTGGGCAGTGGCCACCATTTAAAAAAAAAAAAAAATATATATATATATATACACACACACACACACACACACACACACATATATATTAATCGCAAATTCCATTTATAGTAGTAAATTCCATTTACTACTTCTGACATTAATTTAGAAGAGGAATTAACTATTTCTTGCCAATAGGCTTAAGTTCTGAAGTCAAAGTGGAACACTAAGGGTTTGAACTACCCCCATCTCATTGTAAAGCAAATTAAACACACAGAATGTGACTTCTATTTGAGAGTTGTTGTCAGAACTGAAACTCCTGGCTGCAGTTGCCGTCCCTGCCCCAGGTGATTCAGGTCATACACATATCAAAGCCATTAAAAAAAAAAAAAAGAAAAAAGCGAACGTGAGCCGCAGATATCTGTGTTACGGAGAGCCCATCTTTCCTGCATCACTTGCACACCACAGAGCTCTAGTGTGTCTGTCTGAAAAAAGTCACAATTGAACCTCATTTAGCAGTGAGAGTAGACTTCGGTGAAAACTGGCAGGGCCTTAAAGGTGATCCTTTAGATCCATGAAATACACTTGCACTGACTCCTGAAAGGCTGCCTCTGTTTAGGACCTAGTAGTAGGAGCCTGTGGGTAAAAGGCAAGTGGTAGCCCTAGCCCGTTCTCTAATTCAATTAATCGTAATTGCAGGTACTTGCTTTGCCTGTTATCTCCCCAGCTCACTGCCCGTATGTCCTCCAGCCCAGCACTGCTAAGCAGGCACACAGAGAGGGTGCAGAAGTGCTCCCCCTGGCAGTACTCTGTGTGCTCGTGGGCACACTGTCAAAATGAAACTGTGCCCGCTCAGAATTCTCTGAAGGAAAAGTTAAGCTGCAGTGCACTTTTGCTGACAAACAGGAACACACCGTCCAAACTAGCAAGTGGTGCAAGCTGCTTTGGAAAAGGCACATCCGCGCACGCCGAGTCTTTACCTAATGGCCAGATTCCGTACAACGTGATGAGCTGTCTGACATCCAGGAGGGAGGGCATGGGTTCTATGGATACCTGGCGAAGAGTAGTCCCCAGGTAGCTGTACTCACCTGGAGAGAAAAGAAACAGAGGAAAAAGAAATGGAAAACAGCGCTGGTCTGAGCTGCATAATTTTGGTCTGCAAAAACGATCAGAGAATACAAATTTAACATTTCAGAGCAAACAGAATCCTATTAGGAGAGTCATTATGAAGAACACCTCTTTTCTCAGACAAAGGTTTGAAGAAAAACTATCCAGGCAAGAAAGCCCTGCTCTACTAGCTAGAGTAAACTGGGAATTATGTTGACTATTATATTAACCTCCTAATACTTCCTAAAACAACATTTGAATATTGAGTTACGTGAAATGGGGCAAAGTGCTAAAAAGAAGGACACACAAAAAAGGCTGAAATAGAGGGGGCTTTGCTTTATTTACATTCCAAGAGATTATGTATAACATTTGTGCAAACTTTAAAAATAAGTTATTTAAGATCAAATTCTACAAAAAATGTAGAATTTGTATTGGAGCAGTGTAAATCTGAGTGTAAAATGCAGTCATTTGAAAGGAAGGGTATGAGTCTAATTTAGGATAAATAGAAACATCTCCTTTTGAGGGTAATATTCATTTACATTTTTATATTTTTAAGAGATTACCAAAGGAATAATCTAGAAATAAATCTTTACAGGTTTAATTAGAAGATATCAAAGGGCTTAATTGTAACTAGTCATAAATCTGAAGTGTTATTTTCTAACTAATTTAGATAAGGTCACCAAGAAAATTAGTTTGGCTGTCTCCATTTGTCATGAGGATGGACCTTTATAGGTTCATATGATTCTCTCTTGATTTGTATCTGAATCTGGAGTAAAAATATTCAATGAATGAATCATCGTGTCTGGATTTTTTTCCCTGATGCTTTCTTTCTATAGCAAGTCCTGGTCCTGCAGAGCTTCGGATGCTACACGTGTACGGCAAGTACAATATGCACATTGATGTGTGTAGGAAACACTGAAAATATCCCAAGCTTTTAAGCATTTTCAAATGCTAAGGAAATCAGAGTTAAAATTCAGACAGTGACTGCTGTTTTGTTGTGGGGTGGGGGGCAGCCTTTCAGAGCCTCCACATAAAAAAAGTCCTTGGCAAGGACAATGGGTATTGGTTGGGAGAATGAGCGATAATGAAAGCATCTATTACGGCTTCAGATACCACACTTTTTAATGAGCAGGTAATAAATAGAAGAGTGGTTAATTTAGCCTCCACTAGAATAGAAAGAGATCCTGTAACAACCGTTAAATCCAGCGCTCATTGCCAGTAAACACGACATTAAAGGTGACAGGAAAGTGACCCCAATTTTCCTGCTTATCTAAACCCGTATTAATCTCCAGACGCACCATATTTTCTAGAACCTAACAGATTTTGTTTAAACAAATTACATTCAGTTGAATTAGTGGGTGTTGGTTCTAACAGAGGCAAGGACACAAGTAGCCTGGGCTGCCTGCCAAGTTCTGAGACTCGCACTGAAAGCACGTTCCTGTGTCTGCAGTAGCCCCGCGTACAAGCCATGCCCCTTCCCATCCATGCATTCGGAGCTTGGAGAGTTCAGGATTCCCTGCACAGACATCAGATCTTCCACAGGGGAGGGAAGAAGAAAGTGGCAGATGAAAAGGCGTTTGGGATAGAGGGCATGACAATGCCAGGAAACCCAGAACAAGGGGCAGAAAACCAAACAGGGGCTGCATGACAGGTGGAATCGAATCCCCTTGCAATTCTATGTGGAAGTCCTAATCCCCAGCATCTCAGAACACGACCTTATTTGGAAATAGGGTTGTTGCAGATAGATTTCATTAAGATGAGGTCATTAGAGTGGACCCTAAATCCAACAGGACTGGTGTCCTTATAAAAAAGGAGGAATTCGGACACAGAGACAGACATGCACAGAGGCAGAGCACCACATGAAGAAAAAAGCAGAGAGGGAGGTGATGGTTTTACACCAAGAATCACCAAAGATTGCCGACCACACGCCAGCTGGGAGCAGCTGAATGTCGTGCAGGTGCAGCCTGGGGTGCTCCATCCAGCAACTCGCTTAATGTTTACAGCGATTTAGTGAGGCATTCGCTGTAATGACCTCATCCCATAGTAGTGGAAACTGAGGCACAGAAAGAGTAAGGAAAGGCCTGGCATCCTGGAGGGAGGCAGCCTCAGAAGGACGAGAGGAAGGAGAGATTCCTTGAGCCTGGGAGGAGAGACTGGTCAGTGGCCCCTGAGCAGCGGGCATCCAGCCCCTAGGCCCTGGAGGTCTAGGGGGTCTCCATGGGCACCAGCCCCCAGAATATCTCTGCAGCCTGGTGCTACCTGGGAACTGGGGCCTTGACGATATCTAGGGGTAGGGGTGGGGACTGGTAAGAAGGACAGTTTAAATCACCTTGTTAGTATAGGGGTTGTGAAGCTAAATTAAGGTGATTTAAAGAAAATAAGGAAATTGCTATTTCTCGATTGTGGCAGGTGCTTGCTGCTGGGCACAGGGCCAGTTTTGGAGCAGGGTGGCCATGCAAGGGTGCAGCAAGCAGTGGGTTGGGTGGTGGGGGTGGGCTGTGGGAGCTGAGGGCTGGGCCTGGAGGAAGGGGTCCTCCCGAGCTCTGCAATGCAGGCTTCGCATCCTCTGGGTCCGTTCCTCCCCTTCAGTCTCCTGTAGCTCTCATCTGCTGTGATTCTAATGACTGTTGGGAGTTCAGTGGTGTTGAGGAAAGAGTGGGATTACAAATCTCAAGACTATAAAAAGCAACTCTGTGTCCAGTGGCTGAGCATGGTGGATCTGTGTAGTGCATTCCTGGCCTGGTGGAGACATCCATTGGGGAAACCACGTTCTGTGTCTGGGGATCCCTGCTCCTGCCCTGCCTGGATGAAGGGCTAGGGAGGAACAGCCCACATCTACCCTCTCTCCTTCTCTAGAAGCAGGAAGAAATAAAGGGCTCTGAGCACTGAGGCTTTGTAGCACAGACCTCTGGAGCAACGGAATGGGCAACAGAGGAACCCTCTGGGCCATGCCTCTGCTGTCAAGGTGTTAAAAAGGAAACAAGATAATAAATTCGAAACCAGGGAACCCAAGGGTGAGTGAGGGTGCCTGGGTCCTCATCTTGTTAATTCTCTTCTTAGACAAGATGACGAGGCATGACTTAGCTGGGTGTTGAGAGCAATGTGCTTTCCAGAGGCAGGGGGCCATTCCCAAGCTCCCCAAGTTTATGAGATCAGGAAGAAGCTCCCAGCTGTGAAAGAGCCCAGTCCCCCTAAGGCAGAAAGTCTGCAATGCCATGTTGGCAGCGCACACCGCTGTTAGGCACCATACTCTCTCTTCTGAAGCCCTCACCTTCTATTGGTTTTATGGGTACATGGAGGATGCTCACTACCAATCCTCGTGCCAAGGTCTCTCGTGCCATTTTTGATTGTCAGTAGGTCATTCTTAGCAGATTCTTCAGGAAGGGCTCAGGGGGAAAATCGCTGAGTTCTTGTATGTTTATCAGTTTGTGTCCTATGTACTTGAAAATAAACCTGACTGGGTACAAAATCCTAGAATCCTGCTTCCTTTCCTGGAGCATCTTATATATGCTATTCCATTTACTTCTGGTGTAAAGCATGGCTGTGGAAAAGTCTGACGATAATCTAATGTTCTTTCCTTTCCAAGTCCTGTGATCTCTTTTACACAGATGCCCAAAGGCACTTTCAATAGACTGTCTTCTTGATCAATCTGAGTCAATATTCTCAGATAGACAGTGTGGTCTTTCATTATGTGGTTTTAATGTTTTTTAAACATTTAAACCCTTTTCCTGTTTGCCCTGAGAAGACTCACCAGAGATGCTTTTGGCTGCAGCACTTACCCCAAGAAAACTTTGCCACGAAGCATCTCGTTTTTATTATTATTTTCGCATAGCTCTAGTATACTGACTTCAGAAACAAAAGACATCATTCTATTTATAGCGTTCTGTTTTCAGTAGTGGTGTTTCCATTTAGAAAATATAGTAATTCTTGATTGCTGAAAATATCAAATGCTAAGAAACGTAGCATTCCTAGGCATGATCTTGGCATTGTTTTCCAATGGTTGTTGGCTGAAGATTCATTTGATGAATCTGATTTTCTCCGAAATAGACAATTCTGATGATTCAGATGATTCTGATATTAGTTCTGTTTAGAAATAACTCCAAGAACAGTTTCTACATTTTATTTTCACGTTGAAAATCAGTCAGATTTGCTTCAGCCTTAAACAGCATGTTCACATGAAGTTAAATGAGCATTACCAGCGAGCTGCGCTTTCTTTTTCTAAACAGGAAAAGGCCTAAAAGAAATTTTCATGAATTAAAATTGTATATATTTATAAAATTGCAATTTGAGACAAGGTCCTGCTCTTTCACCCAGGCTGGAGTGCAGTGGTGTGATCTTGACTCACTGCAACCTCGAATTCCTAGGCTCAAGCGCTCCTCCTGCCTCAGCCTGCTAAGTAGCTGGGACTACAGGTGCGTGCCACCATGCCCAGCTAGCTTTTATTTGTTATTTTTTTGTAGAAAAAGGGTCTTGCTATGTTGCTAGCATAGGCTGATCTAAAACACCTGGTCTCAAGAGATCCTCCTGCCTCAGCCTCCCAGAGTGCTGAGATTACAGGTGGGAGCCACTGTGGCCAGCCGAAATTCTTTGTATTTTTTCGATTCCTTTGCTTTGATTTTCTTCTTTAGGGACTCGTATTATCTGTGTATGTTGGATTTTCTTTGTCTGTCATCAATATTTGATATGCTCTTTTGAATTCTTTTAATATCCTTCATTTCTAATTTTGCTTTAAAAAATTTGTCTTTTTGCCTTTTATTTCTAAAGCATTATTTATTATTTTTATTTGCTCTTGTATTCATTATAATTTGTTTTTTTTTCTATAACATTTTTCCCTTTATTTATATTTATTGAGATTTCTCACCTCATTTCTGGGTTTTACTTATTCTATTTTATGCTGTTCTCACACGTCTTCTATAATTTTTTAATGTATATTAACTTTTTTTTTTTTTTTGAGATGGAGTCCTGCTCTGACCCCTAGGCTGGAGTGCATTGGCACAACCTTGGCTCACTGCAACCTCCCTGGCTTCAAGCGGTTCTCTTGCCTCAACCTCCCAAGTAGCTGGGATTACAGATGTGTGCCATCACACCTGGCTAATTTTTGTAATTTTTGTAGAGACGGTGTTCCTCCATGTTGGCCAGGCTGGTCTGGAACTCCTGACCTTAAATGATCCGCCCACCTCAGTCTACCAAAGTGCTGGGATCATAGGCATGAACCACCGCACCCAGTCTCTGAATGTATATTGTTTTGCAATAGTAGGTTTCAGTATAGACCTGCTTTGTGGAGATGTCGTTTTGGGATGTTAATGTTTTCTTATTCTTTTTTTCTTACGATAATTTTGCATGGGCTTTGACCTTGAACTTTTCCATTGCTCAAATTTATATGAGCGAATAGTCCAACACTTTTAGAAGGAAGTGTGGCGCAGGATAGCTCTTCCAGTTTCACAGGGGCTCCCTCCTCTGTCATCTTTATAGATGCTAAAAATGTGGTGGTTTGCTTTCTGAGACGTTCTGGCTCTGGTCCCCTTCCCTGATTTCTTCTGGGTCTTCTCTATGTTTCATCTTTACTTTTCCCATCCTGTTCAATTTTGATTTCACTCCCAAGAGTTTCTTCGTAGTATGGGCCCTGTGGAGGAAGGCACTAGGGTGAGTCACTGTCCCAGCCCCTTCACACTTTCTTATTCGGGTCCTTTGCACTCATCTGCTATGGAGGTGGGCAAAACCCCTCCTAGTTTCAGCTTTGATTCTTACCTGGCCCACTGCACATTACCTGGCCCATTGCTCTCTGGTTATTTTGGGGTCTCCTATTCTCAGGTCCTTTGGTGTCTCTAAAGTTTGTCCTTTGGGGCTCAATGAGGAAAATTTGTCATTTAGTTGTGGTGCAAGTGTTGCCTGGGGGGTTTTGGTCTTGTTTTCTAGTTCCTCTATTTTATGATGTGAGGATTTAGGAAGATACACTGCCATCTTTCAGGCTAAGGACCTTAACTGGGAAAAAATGAAAATATGGACAAGGTCAAAGTGTGCCAGATTTTGGTGGATATTTGACTACTTTGGTTAGATTGAGTCATTTTCACTTAGTCTGTATGAATTTGTTCTTGAATTGCTATAAAGAAATACCCAAGACTGGGTAATTTATAATTAAAAGAGGTTTAATTCACTCATGGTTCCGCAGGGTATACAGGAAGCATGACGCTGGCATCTGCTCAGCTTCCGGGGAGGCCTCAGGAAACTTACAATCGTGACACAAGGCAAAGAGGGAGCAAGATGTTTCACATGGTGGGAACTACAGCAAGAGAGAGAAAAGGGGGAGGTGCTACACACTTTTATTTTTATTTTTTAAATTATTATTATTGTTTTTTGAGATGGTGTTTCGCTCTTGTTGCCCAGGCTGGAGTGCAATGGCGTGATCTCGGCTCACCACAACCTCCACCTCCCAGGTTCAAGCGATTCTCCTTCCTCAGCCTCCCGAGTAGCTGGGATTACAGATGAGTGCCACTACTCCCGGCTTTTTTTTTTTTTTTTTAGTAGAGATGAGGTTTCTCCATGTTGGTCAGGCTGGTCTCAAACTCCTGACCTCAGGTGATCCGCCCACCTCGGCCTCCCAAAGTGCTGGATTATAGGCGTAAGCCACTGTGTCCAGACTGCTACACACTTTTAAATGACCAGATCTGGTGAGAACTCACTACCGCGAAGAAAGTATCAAGGAGGATGGTACTAAACCGTTCATGAGAAACTGTCCCGATGATCCACTCACCTCCCACAAGGCCCTGTCTCCAACACTGGGGATTATAATTCTACATGAGGTTTGGTGGGCACACAGATCTAAACCATATCAGAGTCACTCTTAAATGGCTGACTCCATCCACTTTGACCTTAGGCATCTTAAAGATGCTTCCTGAAAATTGACAGATCATTGAAAAAGTTCAGAAGGGATAAGAAACTAATAGTTAGTTGAGAAGTCAGTCCACACATAGGTAATGGGAATCTACCATGTGCCAGGCATTGTACTAGGCACTAGGATCTTTTGTTCACAAATCCAAACCATAAATAAGAGAAGGTTCTGTTAAAAATAGCCATTTAAAAATATCAACAGAATTAACAAAACAGAATCAAGGCACAGGAGAAAATTCTCCAGCACCTGAAGAAGAAACACAGAAAGTAAAATAAATAGAAACCCAAAACATATCTCAATATATATTCTGGCAAAATTCTTATGCTATTAGGAAATGTGAGGGCTCCTTAAAGTCCTCAAGAAGAAACCAAGGCTGTCTCAAAAAGGGATTAAAATAACCATCCTTTGATCAAAGGAGAATGCCAGCCTTCTTGCTCTCACAGACCAAAATTGGGTCAATGTAAATATCAGGATGGATAATGATAGGCATAGATAATACATTGAATAAAAAAAGAATCCATGTGTCTACACTGATAACACAATTTTAAAAGACTATACACTTCCTTACAGAAGAATGACATCTATTCAATGTAGAAGGAATGATAGAAAGAGAAAAATCTCCACTTTACAACTGCTACGGCAATAACTGATGCAGATAAAAATTGTCAGTGGGTGCTAAAACGCTTGCCTGAAAGGATGCTGGGAACAGAATCTCCACAGCCTCAAAATATCACCCCTTGGATTCATTGTTCATTAATTATAAAGGGAAAGATGATGCTTTACAGTGGAGAAATAGAGGGAACAGTGCCTAAGCCACAAGATTAAACTTAACATCATCACCGATGGGACAAAGTGGCATTAGGTGCCCCCAGTGGGAAACACTGACAGGGACACACCATCGTTTTCCTCTCAAATGTTTACCCTGAATCAAATAATGAGGAAACCACGATGCACATTCAATTGAGGGACAGTCTGTGAACAGCTCAGACTCTTCAAAAATGCCAGTGTTGTGAAAGATGGAGGAAGGCTGGGAAACTGTTCCAGAAGGAAGGAATTATGGGAGACGGAAGAGACACAACAATCACTCGCACCATCCTTGGCTGGATTTTGGATGCAGAAAGACAAGTATGTATACAGGACATTATCAGGACAATTGGGAAAGCTGAAAGTTCACTGTATATTAGGTAACAGTATTGCATTATTGTTTGATTTTCTGAGTGATTTTCCTTCTGTGGTTATGTAGGAGAATGTTGTCATCCATTGGGGTAATTTCTTCATAAAAGTAAAACTAATAACTGCATTAGGGTGGTACAGTTATGAGGAATTTTAAGATTTAAGTGTGTTTTCAGGTCATCATCGTGTTTTTTAAAAATTCAGAGAAAACCATTAGGTGAGGCTGTGATAACAAATGTCCCCACCTCATTCCTCCCCAATATTTGTGTCTCTATTGGAAGGTATCTTTTGGAAATAATTCCTCCAGTAAAGAGTGTGTTGTGGAAGCCTTAGGTGCTGCCCCAGGTGCATTTTTTACATGTGAAATCATAAACAATTCCCCATCTCCTTAAATCAGATTATGCCAGAAAGAATGCATTGAGGAACCTTGCTAGTAGGTTAAAAACCTGCTTCTATTACATTAGGGGAGAGAGCTGCAACCATTTTATTAAGAGAATCTGTTAGTTCACAGCATCCTCTTAGGTTATTTGAATCAATTCAATCCAACATTTACCAGGAGCCACCATGGGCCAGGTTTTGGCTTGAACAAAAATGTAAATAAAACATATTTCTGGCTGCTGGGATTTCAAAACACAAGAGGTGACACGTGACACACACATGCATTATTCTTTGTGTACTCACCAATGTAATCAGAGAGGTTGACTTTCAGAGCTTGGATCAGTAATCCTTCTTCCACCAGTTCCTTATACAGAGACTCGATGGTCCTGGGGAGAAAGCAGAGTGTCTGTTCCAGAGTCACACACACAGAAATCAGCAGTATTTCTGTTAATGATCACATATGTGGAGAACTTAAACCAGATCTATTTCCAAGTACATTTGTTCATATGCAAATAAAAGGAGTTTTGAAGTGTTTCTACAATTTGGGGATAAATTAGGCTTTTTAAAAACAATACTTTCACTCATCCATGTGTGTATCTGATGTTTCCCATTAATAAGAATGGTATCTTTGGGCGTCTGGGACCAGCTATAACTCCTGCAGTCTGCCCTTCCATCAGTCTTCATGATGGCACAAATATGAATTAGAAATTACCCAATAATAGTAACGCAATGGACCTATAATTATATATTCGGCTAGCATCTGCAAGCTGTAGTACGTCATTAATCCTTTGTGAAATTTATGTTTCCTTTTAACCCAATTGCACAATTGTTTGAAAGAAACATCTACAAAGAACAAAGGATGAGACTGAAGATAATTCTTATATGGAAGATAAAACGTCTAAAGCTATGAGGGTGATGATTTTTTAGGAGGGTGTTATACTTTATGGAGTGTTTACAGATGTCAAAACCACTTCTCTAAAAGGACCTTGGGCATATAGCCAGCACATTGGTAATTTATACTAATTGAGAAAAAAATGGACATAGTATCTATCCCACGTAACGGATGAAACTCCCAGTGATACGCGCTGGGTTTGGCTTGCATAAAGTAGATAGGCTAAATTCCAATATTATTCAGTATAATCCTTTGAGATGTTTTGTCTTTTCCTCTTCTTTATTCTTCCATCCCACTCTGGTCTTTCTCTAAGTTGAGAACTGTAAATACAACTTTATTTAGACAGTTCTTCTGACTGTCCTGTGACCCAAGTTAGTGTGATTAAAAGATACCCGAGAATATCAGCTAGATTCAAGCCAAATACTATTAGGGGAAATGCTAATCCAATGAGCCCAGTCTTTGGATGACTGGAGTTGTATTCCATCAAACATGTTTAAAGTAGTATGCCCTCTGCTGAAAGTTAACAAAGATTTAATTTAGCGGAATTTGGGATAGCAATATTTGACCCATATATATCAAGAAGGCATCAACTGCAGTGTTTTAACTTGAATACTTATTTAACATAAACACTTAACACAGGTATAAAATATTAACATAAATTTGAAGAAGATTCTCTAACATAATCAGAACAAACGATATTAAGAAAGTCCGAGGCCAGGCATGGTGGCTCACACCTGTAATCCTAGCACTTTGGGAGGCTGGGGGGGCCGATCATTTGAAGTCAGGAGTTTGAGACCAGCTTGGCCAACATGGTGAAACCCCGTCTCTACTAAAAATACAAAAAAATTAGCTGGGCCTGGTGGTGGGCAACTGTAATCCCAGCTACTCAGGAGGCTGAGGCAGGAGAATCACTTGAACACCAGAGGCAGAGGTTGCAGTGAGCTGAGAAAGCACAACTGCACTCCAGCCTAGGCGACAGAGTGAGACTCCATCTCAGAAAAAAAAAAAAAAAAAAGCTAGTAGAAGACACCGTGGCATTGTGTGTGAGCATGGGCTGCACCTTCCTCAAGGGATGGGACTCTGAGGCCCCTCTGCCCCCCAAATCTGTCCCAGGAGGTGCCAGTGTTTGCACATGGACAGATGTGTGTCTCCCCAGGAACAGGGGCACCTGACACTCAAAACACTTGACCAGTTGCCTCTTAGGCAGCCTCCAGCCACAGCTTCTCGACCTGGAACTGCTTCTCAAACAGTGGAGACTTGAGTGGAGAAAACCGCAGCCCTCTCCCTCTATGGATGTCCTGTGAGAGCCATTTCTCTAGAGAGCAGAAACCCACACTCCCCGTGACTGTGTTTCCAGGGGCTGCTTGCCAGGGCCACAGCAGTGTTCTGGCCTCCCTGGAGGCTACAGACGCCCGGTGCCCCTCTGGGTGCTCTGGCCTCCTCTTCCCCCTCAGAGAGCTCTAGGCAGGGCTTTCTCTCTCACAGAGCTTCTCTCGAACAGTTTGGGAGAGTAATGCTGGGACACAGGGAGAAGCAGGAACCCCCAAACAGGGTAGCGACAGGACCAAGGGGAGGGAACCCCCAAACAGAAGAGTGACAGGACCAAGGGAGAGGGGAGGGAACCCCCAAACAGGGGAGCGACAGGACCAAGGGAGAGGGGAGGGAACGCCCAAACAGAAGAGTGACATGACCAAGGGAGGGGAGGGAACCCCCAACAGGGGAGCGACAGGTGTTGACCCATTAATAAGACCCATGGGAAGAAAAATACACATTCAAAATTATTTCCTACATTATTTATTAGGGATTTTAATTAAATTCCTTGATAATATTTGAAAACCTAGGTACTATTTATTTTCAGTGTTAAAGCACTTTCAGGCCACGTCAAGTTAAAAATGAACACTGAATTCATTCGTCCTGCACTGAAGCTGGGCCCATGAAGCTCCGAGAAAGGACACAGCCCTTCCTGAGACTGGGCCTCACTGCTCTCATTCCTTCCGCGGCAGGAGCAAGGGCCCCAGCAGAGGCGCTTGGACAGATTCCTGCCCTGTAGGTACTCAGAGTCTCCATATTTCCTCAAAAGCTTCACCAGGCTGTTATTTCTTAAACACAAAATTTAAACAACACCCCTTCCATGAATTTTAAAACTTAAAAAAAAAAAAAAGTTATGAAGTCAGAAGTCATGGGGGTCCAGGTTTGCCTTCTGGGCCACCCAGGCATCTTTCCAGTCTGGGATTTGTAGGGACAGGACTGTGGAGGATGAAGAGGGCGTGGCACCACAGAGGGGGTGCTCTTGGGGTTTTCTGTGCTCTTCTCTGGGGCACCCTCTTCTCACATGCGTCACAACACAACGAGTCCATTCCTCACCTGTCCGCTGTCAGATCTTTATCCTTCTTTGTCTTTTTCTCTTTCTTTTTGCCTTTCTTTCCTTTCTTCTTTGGAAAAAAAGGAAATAACCAACAATTTAGTCAAAACAGGCAAGCAAATAAGTCCTAGAAATTAGCTAAGCACGTTGTTTTCTGGGGGTGGTGGGAGGTGGAAAGTTAACTGTGGCGGCATGAACATGGAGCCGCAGTGTTTTCATGGACGCAGGGACTGTCCTGGAAGATCCCATCCCAAGTTGCTTATGTAGGTGTGTCCTTGTGTGGATAGACGTGAGATCCCCACTGTGGAATTTACACGGGGCCAAATTCCAAAGAGGGAAGAGCATTCTGGCTTTCTGGGCTCTGGCTTGGTGTCCCACAAAGGATGAAAGTGCTGTGTGCACACACGGAGTCAAGCTGTGTTCACCTTTGGTGCCTGATATAAGCTTGTGTTTCCCCAAAATTCATGAGTTGAAACCTACCCCCAAGGTAGGTATTAAGAGATGGGGCCTTTGGGAGACAATTAGGTCACGAGGGTTCCACTCTCATGGAGAGGTCTGAGGGAGCTTGTTCACCCCTTCCACTATGTGAAGACACAGCTAGAAGGAACCATCTTTGAAGTGGATAATGAGGCCTCACCAGACACAAAATCACTAGACATCAAATCCGCTGGTGTCTTGATCTTGGACTTCCCAGCTCCCAGAACTATGAGCTATTAATTTCTGTTGTTTATAAATTACTCAGCCTAAGAACGTTGTTATAGCAGTTCGAACAGACTAAGGCAGTACCCAATCACCTTTCTCTGTTAGCATCTAGCCCCAAATCTGGAGCCCTCAGGGCCAGGCAACAGTCTACCTCTAGTTCCCAAGGGGCTTTGCATTCAGGAACTTGTGATGGCCTAGAGGGACATGCTCCAAATGTGCTTATTTCATGTGCTTATTTGCCATCTGTACATCCTCTTCAGTGTAATGTCTCTTTATGTCTTTCACTCGTTCTCTAATTGGGTTGCTTGTCTTTTGAGTTTTGAGAGTTCTTTATATGTTTATATGTTTGAGAGGTCTATATACGTTAGTATATGAATACTAGATCTTTGTCAGATATGTGGTTTGCAAATATTTCCTCCCAGTCTGTAGCTTGTCTTTTTATCCTCTTAACAGGGTCTTTCACAGAGCAATCATTTTTAGTTTTGATGAAGTCCAATACTTCCTTTTTAAAATTGTGTTTTGGATGCTAATTCTAAGAACTCTTTGTCTAGGCTTAGGTCCCCAAAGTCTTCTCTTTTTGTTTTTCTAAAAGTTAAGTCTGTGACCCATTTTGAATTCATTTTTATATAATGTGTGAGACTTAGGTTGAGGTTCATTTCTTTTTGCTTATAGATGTCCAGTTACTCTGGCACTACTTATTCAAAAGTTATCTTTCCTCCTTTGAATTGCTTTTGCAATTTTAGAATAAACTTGTCTATGCCTACAAATTATATTTCTGGTATTTTGATAGAATTGCATTAATCCTATCCTATAAAAATATCCTAATGGACATTTTTACTATGTTGAGTCTTCTAATTCATGAATATGGTATGTCTGTCTATTCAGATCTGCTTTGATTTCTTTCACTGGCATTGTGCAGTTTTAACATACAAGTCGTATATCTGTTTTGTTAGATTTACACATATGTATTTCATTTTTTGAGTGATTTAAAAGCATATTCCATTTTAACTTTTGTGTCTATGTATTCATTGACAATAGATAGAAATACAATTGATTTCTGCATGCTTATCTTATATCCTGCACCCTTGCTGATATAAGTTGATTTGGAGTTGGTAGATTCCTTGGGATTTTCCACAAGAAAATAATGTCATCTGCAAACAAAACCTTTTAATTGTATAGCAGTTTTAGATTTACAGAAAAATTACAAAAGTAGTACAGAAAGGTCCTGTATCTCTCTCACATAATTTTCCATATTAACATTTTACATCACTATGGGACATTTGTCACAACTAAGAAACCAACATTGGCACAATATTATCAACAAAAACTCAAAGTTTATTAGGTTTCCACTAATTTTTCCCTAATGTCCTTTTGTTTTCCAGGATCCCAGGAAGGTTTTGGAGTACTGATTTAATCTCTTTGTTATTGATTTGTTGAGGCTTTCTATTTCTTCTAGATTTGGTCTTGTAGGTTGTATATTTCTAAGAATGTATCCATTTCTTCTAGGTTGTCCAACTTATTAGCATCTAATTATTCATAATAGTCTCTTATGATCTTTTTTGTTTCTTTGACATTGGTTGTAATTTCCTCTGTTCTATTTCTGAATTTACTTAAATCTCATCTCTTTTTTCTTAGTCTAGCATAGAGTTTGTCAATTTTTAAAATCCTTTCAGAAAACCAACTCTTAGTTTTATCATTTTTTCCTACTATCGATTCTCTATTTCATGGATTTCTGCTCTAATCTTTGCTATTTCCTTTCTTGTGCTAGCTTTGGGTTTAATATTCCCCTCTTGTTCTAGTTCCTTGAGGTATGTTGGTTATTTGAGATTGTTCTTTTTTAATGTAGGCATTTATGGTGAAAAACTTCCCTCTTAGTATTGCCTTTGCTACATCCTATAATTTTTGGTTGTTGTGCTTTCATTTTTGTTTCGATATACTTTCTAATATCCCTTCAAATTTTTTTCTTTGACCCAATGGTTGTTTGAGAGTGTGTGGTTTAATTTCTGCATATTTGTGAATTTTTCTGTATTATTTTTGTTATTGTTTTCTAGTTTCATTTCATCGCAGTTGTAAGTTACCTGGAATGTTTTTAATATTCTTATACTTATTAAGATTTGTTTTGTGACTTAGCATGTAATACATCCTGGAGAATGTTCTATGTATACTAGAGAAGAATGTGTGCTCTGGTGCTGCTGGGTAGAATAACTGTTAGGACTATTTGGTTCCTAGTACTATTCAAGTCTGCTGTTTTCTTATTGATTTTCTGTCTGGACGATATATTCATTACTGAGAATGGGATAGTGAGGTCTCCTACTATTATTGTATTGCTGTCTATTTCTCCCTTCAGATATGTTAATATTTGCTTCACATATTTAGGTGCTTTGATTAAAGGTGTATATTTATTTATACTTGTTATATCTTCCTATTGAATTGACCCTTTTATCATTAGTTAATGATCTTTTTGGTCTCTTGTGACAGTTTTTGATTTGAAGTCTATTTTGTCTGATATAAGTATAGCCATTTCTTCTCTCTTTTGCTTATTATTTGCATGAGATATCTTTTTCCCATCCCTTCACTTTCAGCCTATGTGTCCCTAAATCTAAAGTAAATTACATGTATATAGCATATAGTTGAATTTTTAAAATCCGTTCAGTGACTCTATATCTTATGATTGGTGAGTTTAATCTATATACATCTGAAGTAATTTTTGAAAGGAAGGGCTTACTTTTGCCATTTTGTTATTTGTATTTTGAGGTTCTTTTGTTCCTCTCTCAAGTTACAAGTTGCTTTGTAACTGAATGATGTTTTGTAGTGCTACATTTTGATTCTTTTCTGGTTCTGGGGTCCAAAGACAGGCCCAACACTGATTTTTGTGGATGGACCCGCAAAACTAAAGAAGCACAATGGTTGCAGTAAATGACTTGCTATTACATTTGCTATCACAAAAGTGGAGAGAGCTGCCACAGAAGCAAGGCTCACCCAGGGTTTGTGGGAGGCTCACGGTTCTGGGGTCCAAAGACAGGCCCAATACTGATTTTTGTGGATGGACCTGGTGTCAGGGTTTGTGGGAGGCCCATGGTACTGGGGTCCACAGGCCTGGTGCTGAGCTCCATGGTAAAGTCAGATGTTCACTTCTCTGTCCCTTTCTTCCAAGATAGAACTCATGGGTCTAGGAAATCTCTCTTGGCACTAGGATGTGTGGGCTCTGGGGTGACATGGGTAAAGTGAAACTTTCTTTCTTACTCTTTTCAATGCATCTTTTTTTTTATGATTCTGTGCTCCACCCGGGTGTGCAGCCTCTCACCTGAATCCCAGAGCTCTTGTGAAGGTACTTTCGTCTATGGATGGTTATTAAATTGGTGTTTTCAGCTTACAGTGAAGGATCTTCAGAACACCAATTCAGCTGCCTTCAGGGTTAAACCATAATATCAATACAAAATGGATCAAGAGCCAGTCATCCTGAAAAGACCACATGGCCCCTGATCTAGCAAAAGTAGTCACAAATGCAGCTGAATGTGTGGAAATCTCTAAGAGAAAATGTGTGAATCACAGGAAAAGTGGCTCAGTCATGGAACGTGGAGAAAGCTGCCATACAAGCAAAGGCTGCCTGTGCTCACGCCAGCACTGACAGGGAGGAGAACTCTCCACTCTCTACTCTGGGTATCTGGCCCCAATGACAGGGCTGTCTCTGGAATGAAGGTAGAAGCACGGGGCAAACTAAAAGAACTTAAAATACTCTGATCTAACTAGCTACTCTAAACCACTGTGAGATGGATTGGTGGCAACTTACACTTCAATTCATCCAATTCCTTTCCCTATGATTCCCCCACTCACAAAATCCTACTCATTACCATTGGCCTCCCTTATAGCTCTATGTACAGGAACAGAGGGGAGACCATTTGGGGAATATGCTTTGGCTCTTTTGATAGTTCTCTTTCTATCGGTGGGGCTTGGGTAATATGAATCTGTAGCCGACCAGGGCTTGGGAGATGTTACTCTCAGATGGTTGGGTTTATCCTATTTATGAATCTGCAGGCCCAAAGGTTAAATGGTGGACCAATTAAATTTACCAAAGGCAGGCATGTTTCCCCATGAGGTGTCCTGGCAACAGGCAGCCCTCCTGGACATGCCACAGAATGGCAGGGGCTGCTTTTCATGACTGAATCGGCTCCACCTCACCCCTCTGCAGGGTCCTTCCCCACTCACCTTCTTCTTCTTTCCTACTTTTGCTGGATGCTCCCGTTCTCTGTCCACAGCTAGCTTTAAGTTTTTTAGTTCCTGTCTCATCAACTCATCAACCTAGGAGAATACAAAACAATACTTTTAAGTCACTTTGCATGTCTTGTGTTTTGTTTGTGAAGTTTAAAAATCCCTTAAATTATGGGGTAGGTCATTAATAGGAAATTGTAAAGAAGCAGAATGGTTGAAGTAAATGATTTGCTATTACTACACCATAAACATAGCTGTACCTGTACCCTGATCTCTGACTCTAATTCTTTCCGTTTTTCCTCTTTGATCAGTTCTGGATCAAAGTCCTGAGAGAAATTCCAAGACTCATCTTTATTCATCCAGATCTCTATACTCCAGAAGGGTAAAGAAAAAGAAAAAATTTTAAAAAGATGTAGGTTAGTGAAAACAGTTATTGCAATATAAACATAAGCCTCACTTTATATGCTATTGCATAGGATAAAAGTTTGAGTAAAATAAGCTGGACAGATGACATTCATATATGTGCTTGTAAATACACCAAACAAAGAAAAAAAACTGCTGAGGTAAAAATATTTTTTTCTTTTTTTGAGATGGAGTCTTGCTCTGTCCCCCAGGCTGGAGTGCAGTGGTGCGATCTCGGCTCACTGCAAGCTCCGCCTCCTGGGTTCATGCCATTCTCCTGCCTCAGTCTCCCGAGTAGCTGGGACTACAGGTGCCCGCCACCATGCCCAGTTAATTTTTTTTGTATTTTTAGTAGAGATGGGGTTTCACCGTGTTCGCCAGGATGGTCTCGATCTCCTAACCTCGTGATCCACCCGCCTCGGCCTCCCAAAGTGCTGGGATTACAGGCATCAGCCACCGCGCCTGGCCTTGTTTTACTCAATATTTTTTAAGTGTGATACAATTGTATTCTACTGTATTATTATAATCATGTAAGAACAATATGTTAATGGTGGGATTATACAATCATAGGTGACCCCTTTTATAATGTTTTATCTCATTTTTTTTCTTCAAATGATTCACTAAAATACGAAAGATTTTGTTGCCTGTTGAACCCTCCAGGAATTATCCCTTGCCTCCTATTATAAAACAGACAACATTAAACACACAAGTACTCAGTATTTCTCCCTAATTCAACAGCTAAATTTCCGAATTACTTTTTGGATGTTTTTGAAATCACACATATTTAACATTTCCCTTTTGCCTCCTCCTGGTAGTTAGGAGGGTGGACCTAGAGAAACATGACCCTAGACAAAATAAGGATAATTTCCCATCACTAAAATAAATGGAAATAGAGCTCCTTTCTCAGAAGGGAGGTTCCAAATGTATGCTGAGGTGTGGAACAGCTGGATCCTCGACGTGGGACTTGGAAGAGGTCTCCCGTGGGAAGCCAAGACTTGTCATTTGGGGAAGGAGACGTCTTTCTGGAATCTATGTCGAGAACGTAAAGGAAATTTGCTGGAATTGGTGAAGCTGACAACCGCCAACCAGTCTGGCCACTTCACTGGGACCTGCCTTTAGCGCTGTGATGACCTTTAACCTGGGAAGGTAGCTGAGGACTCGGGGCACAGACAGAGGCTCCCAACCTTTGAGGGACAAGGGCTACCCCTTGTGAAGACGGCAGAGGCTGCAGGCCTCCGAGGCAAGGCAGGTGGGGTGGTGAATGAATGAAGGAGGCTTCTCAGCATGGCCTCCCTGACAAGCATGGCATGACCCACTGACCAAGAAGGGAGAGGGTGGCGCTCTAACTCTACATTGGGAGGAAAGTCATAGTCACAGACAGAAGAACAAGTCTGGCTGCTGGAGACCCAGAGCCATCAAATGTGAAGACCTAGCATAGAGAAGCTTCCCCAGAGAATCATGTGGGTAAACGAATGGGAAGGAGAGGTTGAGTCTCTGAACAAACCACAGAGGGACCAGGAACTGGCCAAAGGGATGAACAAGGAAAGGGGTAGGGATGAGATGCTGTGAGACGCAGGAAAACCTAGACTCTCAGGAGAGGTGGAGAGAGACTGGGGAGATTCTGATGCAAACTCAGAACTGGCAAAAAGGCAGGACAATTGTCCCGAGGTTTTTGGCCACCTGCCACCTGCCCGGGGCAGCACAGCTTGGTGCAACGGCCACTGTTTGCGGCCAGGTGGAACCCCTGCCCTACCACCTACCAGTTGGTGATCTTAGCAGGGGACAGCCTTTGCCGAGCCCATTCCCCTTTCTGAGAAATGAAAATAACCCCTTCCTCACGCCGATATGGTGATGGTAAATGGAATAAAATAAAGTTATATGAATAAATCATTTTTAATAAATATTTATATATAAATAAATATATACAGTTCCAGTTTAGCCCCAAATAGTTGCTGCCATCCCCTAGGAAGCAGAGCATCTCACAGGGTCTTAGCCTACCTCACTGACACTCTCTACTTCCTGGAGGGAGAGGATCACACAGGACAGCAGCTACACCAGAAACAGCTATGCCCCAAAGCAGGTGCGTGCCAGCAAAGAGCAATTGAGGCCCTGGGGCCAGTGCCTGTGCCTTTAGTGGTCAGAGTCAGGACCCTCAGGACAGGACACCTGCAGGAAGACAGGACATGGAAACGCAGCTCCAGTTTTCAAAAAGAGTGGGTCGGGCTGGGCGCAGTGGCTCATGCCTGTAATCCCAGCACTTTGGGAGGCCGAGGTGGGCAGATCACGAGGTCAGGAGTTCGAGATCAGCCTGACCAACATGGCAAAACCCCGTCTCAACTAAAATACAAAAATTAGCCAGGTGTGGTGGCACGTGCCTGAAATCCCAGCTACTCAGGAGGCTGAGGCAGGAGAATTGCTTGAATCCAGGAGGCAGAGGTCGCAGTGAGCTGAGACTCCAGCGTGGGCAACAGAGCGAGACTCCGTCTCAAAAAGAAAAAAAAAAAAAAAGAGCGGGTCGGGTTCACAAGCTGCAGATGCTGACACCAGAGGTGACCACAGCACTTTCTGGGCAGAAGGGGTTGTTCGCCACACACGGCAGAGGCAGGTCCACCTGACTTCCGGACAGACTGCAGCACGGATGGCTCAGCAGGTATCTGAGCGGGGTGGGTGGTGGGGGGTGCAGCAGGACCCAGCAAGAGCTCTTGACCAGCCTACCTCCTACCAGCAAACTGAAGGGCAGGGCTGTGTGTATTGCTGTTTGAGCACCGTCTCTGCCACAGAGATATGGAGGACCAGCCTGTGGTGATGCAAGGTCAGTTGGGCAGGTTTTTGAAAATGCAGAAAATGATGCAGATTTCTTTTAATGTGGGCTTACAAACAGACAAAAAATAAATCACAAAGGTGGCAAATTTTTCACGGTACCAATGCACTTAGGTGTCCTTCCTGACAGGGCAGTCTCATAAGAGGTGGCCCGGGGATTGGGGGCACAGAGCTGGGGGTGGGAGGGGGGCTCGGATGGGACTCTGAAGGTGACTGCAGAGGTGAGGCTGAAGTTCAAGGGGTGTCATCATTCACATAGGGCAGGTGGCCAGCCCAAAACAGGTGTGACAACAGGAGGGGAGAAGAGGCGAAAAAGGTTGATGAGCTGGAGTGGGCCTACAGGAGGGGGCCTGGGCTGAACTTCTCTCGTTACCATAATCCTTCCCAGTGACAGCCGGCCCGAGAGCCAGGGTGTAGAAAACAAGTATTGCATACATTGTCTAAAGCATCCCATTGGTGGAAGAGAGACTTCATGTCACTAATAGGTGGAAGTTCATTCTTCGCCCTGCACTCCCTTAGATTTTGTGGTTAGCTTGTATGATGCGTGTACTCCAAAGGCCCAGAGGGTTTACAACTCCTGCATTTGAAGCGAATTCTCTTTTCTAGTAAATTTTCTGAAATGTACATAAGCTTAAACTGTGAAAAACTTCAAAATGTAGGAATAACACGTAGTGATAAAATGTAGGAAAAGGAATCAATGCTTCCTTTTATGTGTCTAAAATTGTAAGCATTCTTCCTCGAAAATTCTAGAAAAGGTTTAAATGTGTCATAACGTGCTGTTTACTAATAACAATCCCCCTTGTGGGATTTCTAAATCTTCTCCAATAGCAGCACCTACCTGTTACATCAGGGCATTTTAAACAGAACAGCTTTGTTAGTTACGGGAAGATACTTTTCTTTTTCACTAGATTCACTAAAATCAGGAAATAACGTATTTCATAATAAAAGGAAGGCAGAATCTCTCACAGAAGGGAAACCATGACACAATTACTTATGTAGAAACAGTTGTACGGTGGAACACATTCTCATTCTGGAGTCGCAACTATATTTAAAATAAAACACCACGGAGCCGTTTTGCCCATTTCCCCTCTAGATCGTTTAAATGGATTGAGTTTTCTGCTGAAACTTTGCTTTTCTCATGACACTTTTGCGCAGGGCACTTTTCAATCCCTTCAAGAATTTCATGGACATTTATAAATGCAGGAAGCTATTCACGGCCCTCAAAGGGCAACCACTGCCCCACTCTCTCCTAGAGCGGAGAAAGAGCTTTTATCCCGAGAATGTGAAAAGCGAGGCCAAGGCAGTTTCACACGTGGGGGGGCAATGAAAGAGGGGCGCCGGGGCGGGGGGCTAATCTTAGTGATTAAAATGCTAATGTTTTATTTGAAGAGGAAAACCTTTGATTTTTTAAGAAAAGAATTCTAAGAGGAAGACATTTAATTCCTTGGAGTTACTAAAGACCTGGCAGATAACAAGTCCAACGCCACACCATCCGACCAGGAAAATGACACTGCGGGTTTGCTTTCAGGAGGGACGCTGCTTGCTTTTTCAGTCTTAATGGAAACAGATATTACACAAAAGGCGTGGACAGTTTTCAGAGCTTTTGGGCCGGTCAGCAGGTTGCAAGAGTTGGCTTCCCATGGGGACGTTAGATTTCTCCCAAATTAATTTTTGCTTGTATCAAAATGATACACATTGTTTTAAACAAAGTCAGAATATTAAACAGATGATAATGAAAAACCTGTCCCACTCTGTCTACCTGCCAATTACATTATCCAATGGCATTCTTTCCTATATTCATTTATTCATTAAAAATACACAGGACAAATGCAGTTATTACATTTTGACTTCATTGAGCCCGATTATGGGTCAGGCACTGCTCTCAGAGCAGGTGGATAATGGAAGGCCCTGCCCTCAAGGACTTGGCATGGCACCGTGAGAAACGTCTGTGAACACACACTCACACCCAAGTGGGCAAAGGGTGGGCACGGGCAGAGGGGGACTGTCACTCCACAAGGGCCCTTAAAGAAGGTCTCACTGGCACCGAGGCCCAAAGGGACAAGCATTCTGAGCCAGAGGAGCAGAAAGCATAAGGGCCAGAGGTGGAGCGTGCCTGGCCTGCTGGAGGAAGCGCAGCGGCCACAGGGGCGTGTGCAGTGATCTGGTTTCGGGTAGTTTCTGTGTTCTTTTCCTAGTGTCTATAGAACATGCTCATATGTTACTTCTTGATTTATCAGTCTCAGACACGGGCCCCTGACTTCCTGCCACGGGATAGCAGGCTTCTGCTCTCCAGCTCCTTCCTTCCTGTGCCCGTGTCTTAGCTGTATCAGAAGAGAAGGGAGCCCTGCTTTCCACATCCCGGGGCACCTGCTGTCTGAGTGTGAGTGCAGGACAGTTTTCAGATGCCCATGGCAGCCAAAACTCCCCTCTGCGAATCCCTTCTTGGGACATCCTAGAGAATGAGCTCCACCAAAATGAGGGAGAGGCAAGAAGTCAGCAAAGGCCAAGTAAGGCTCAAGGATCGCAGCTGAGGGGGAGGGCTCCACAAAGGTGCTCTCCAGAAGAAAACGAATTAGTATGTTACCTGGAGTGTTTGCAGGCATGGGAGTTATAGATACATGCAGTAACAAGCCAGTGAGGGTGGCGGTAAAGACCAAATAATGATGTGCAAAGCAGAGTCTTAGATGGCATTGTTGCTGTAGACACACACCTGATGCCAGTGGCACCCTAGCCAGGCCCCTGGCCCCACCGTGTGGATGATGGCAACTCCCAGCAGGTCCCACTGGATGTTGTTACTGTCATCCTAACTTACAGAAACTACCCAGTTTATGCCACTATCCCCACCCGATCCCACCACTATAACCCCCAACATATAAGCTTGTTGTTGGCAGGTGTTACCTTTATATCTCCGGGCTAGCACTGCACCTGACACCCTGGAGATGCTGTTTGTTGAAGGAACATGCAAGTGAAAAGGTGTTTTTGATAGTGACTGCTCTGCACCGTTAAGTAGGTGATGGATTCTTAAGCTTGGATGACAGCAGGGCTTCTACCAGTACCTGCCCACATGAGGAGAGCAACATTTACCTCTCCCAGTTGTTGTGAAGATTAAATGAGATGGGCATGGAAAAACTCCAAGCCTTGCATGTCTTAGGTACTTAATAAATGTTAGTTTTCCCTTTTGACCTCCTTTCTTCCCAATGAAAATGGATTCAGTTGCCAAATCCTGCCAACGTCATCGTGCCCCCCAGGGTTCCACTTCAGTTCAGCATCTCATGCAGTGGGGTGCCCATGCATGGTATGTAAGAGAATTTTCAGTGGCATGCAGACATTTTTAACTTATGTCACTAGCATGTCAAACCTATGGTTGCTTAGGATGAGGTGCAATTATTAAGGTGAAAGCCCGGAGTCAATTTAAAAATACAACTATTAAGTTGATAATATCCAGAGAAGACCAAGGCTGGGAAGGAGGCCACGAATTACTGCCATTTGGAAAGATTCCACTTCATATCCAGATTGCATCTTTCAGAAACTTCCATACTAGCACTAATGACCGAGGTCATCTTGGCAGGTCACTGTGTTTGGATTTATCCTGAGGGCACAGTAGAACCACAGGAGTTGGGTAATAGTTCTAGGAAATTAAAATGCAAATATCTGAAAGACCAGTTCCTACATTTGCATATCCAGCCAGATGACAGCTATACTCATCAGGCTGAACTGACAAAAAAATCGTGTGTCAGAATTCAGGCACATGTCTTAGTCTAATAGGATTAAGACATTTTACTGTACATACAGTATCAATTTTCTTAATTTAAGTAATCTAAAAATATCTTTCTTCCCTGCCACTAGCATGAAAACATTCAGCTGAAGTCTTAAGGGTTCAAAAACAGGATGGGGTTCTTGACTATCTTCTCATCCTAAATGTGTCTTGCCTTTTAACTAATTGTATGCTTCAGGCCACCAAAAGGAATTTTTTTTTTTTTTTTTTTTTTTTGAGACAGAGTCTCACTCTGTTGCCCAGGCTGGAGTCCAATGGCGCGATATTGGCTCACTGCAAGCTTCGCCTCCTGGGTTCAAGCGATTCTCCTGGTTCAGCCTCCCGAGTAGCTGGGATTACAGACGCCTGCTGTTATGCCCAGCTAATTTTTGTATTTTTGAAGAGATTGGGTTTCACCATGTTGGCCAGGCTGGTCTTGAACTCCTGACCTCAGGTGATCTGCCCGCCTCGGCCTCCCAAAGTTCTGGGATTACAGGCGCGAGCCACTTCGCCTGGCCAGGAAATTTAAAATAGAGACAGGCAGAACATCTCGGTTGTGAGTAGCATGCAGCAGCCTCCCCTGACAGGGTTCCCAGCACGTGCTGCTGTCTCAGTGACCACGCATGCTCTCCTAAACTTACCTTTGTACGCGTTACATCCTTCCTTCATCACAGGGAGAAAAAGACTTGGTGACATTTTCCATTTTTCATCTTCTTCCTGTTCAAAGCAGAATATTTTCGTTAATCACAGGCAAGACCGGGCAGCAAAAGGCACAGATGCTGTGATGACCGTGACCAGGGTTCATGCTGTGCAGACCCAGTCCTGGTCCCCCGGGGCAGTGCCCCTCTGGCCCGTCTGAGTATGACCTAGTCCTGGTCCCCCGGGGCAGTGCCCCTCTGGCCCGTCTGAGTATGGAGTGCTGTGTCCACTGAGCAGGCGTGGGTGGTCCAGGCTCACCAAAGCGTCCCCTGTTGATATCAGCTTTCCCTTCTCAGTGGCCTCCCCTGGGGTACCTCATGCCCCAAGTTTGATCCTGTCTTCTTTTTTGATTAAAAAATTTCTTTTCTTTTTTTTTTTTTTCTGGAGACAGGGCTTAAGCGATCCTCCTGCCTCAGCCTCCCCAGTAGCTGGGACTGCGGGTGTGCACCACACCTGGCTAATTTTTAAATTTTTTTGTAGCAGTGGGGTTTTGCCATGTTGCCCAGGCTGGTCTTGAACTCCTAAGCTCAGACAATCTGCCCCCCTCAGCCTCCCACAGTGTTGGGATTATAGGCCTGAGCCACCACACCCAGCCTGGTCCTGTCTTCTCATGCTGTCACTCCTTCCTCGCTCTGAAGGCTGATTTCCTAGCCTGAGTTCATCTACCTCCCTCCTTCATGTTCCTGTAACCAGCCCTTGGAGCTACTCCCCATCCTTTGCTGAGCTGTGCTGCTTGCCAGTTCCAGCACCTGGGCTGTTCCTTCCTCTCGCTACCTGCCTCGTCCTTGAGCCTGGAAGCCATTGCGAGCTGCAGCCTGACTCTGGGGCTCTGCTTCCTTCCTGGAGCCAGGATCTAGCTAGCTTCCCTACCCCGGGTCCCCCACAGCAGAGAGAGCCAGGCCACCATCCCTGGCTCCTGCCGCCAACCCTGTGCACCAAGACTGGAGACTGCAGTGCTACCTGCCGTCAGCCCAGGCTGCAGCTCTGCTCTGAGCCCCAGCACAACACCCCCCCTGCCCCTCTGCCGCCAGGGTTCACCTGTGCCTAATAGTGAGAGCTAGGCCCTGCAAACCCTCATGTGGTGTTTCTCTGCAATAATGTTGACATTGCCTGAATAGCCATGTTTCCGATGACCACTATCATGGCTATTGCTACCCTTAGAGAGGGTGAAAGGAACAACGCTGGCCCTGTTCTGTCCTTGGGTTCCTGAAGCAGGCTCAGTACTCTCTATGCAGTGGGAGGAAGGGCAGCAGTTGGGTGACGTGGGCGTGCCTCCCCTGGGCTGCTTCCCGAGGACGCCCTGACTCTGGCACCTGATGGGCCCCTCCGTTTCTGGGCTCCAGGGTTGGGCTCTGGGATGCAGGCCCTCGTGGTTGTGTAGTATCCACGCATCAGATCCAGAGGCATTTCTCCTCTCTCTCCCCAAGGCCAAGCAATCACCAAACCCCACTGTTCTGCCGCGGAGGCCTTCCTGGGGTCTCCCTGCTTCCGCCTCCAGTCCCACTGCCCTGGCCCCTTGCTCCAAGGTTGGCTAACGCAGGGTCACTCTCTTCTCTCCTGCTGGAAGGGGTCTGCAGCAGACCTGGCCTCACGACTTCCTTCCTTGAAAGCCCCACAGAGGTATCTGTCTTGGAGCTCCTGGGAGGTGCCGTCCCCCACAGGATACAGTCCAAGCCCCTCAGCAGACCACACACCACCCCCACAGGTGTGGTGCCCCAGGAGTGCCCCCGCTCCCCTCTGCGGCCTTTGTCCTTGCCACCTCCTGCCTCCACCATCACTGCAGAGATGCTGACAAGGCCACCCCCCTGCACCTGCCATACTCTTTCCCTGCTGTTCCATCCGCCTGGAAGGCCACCCTTCTATGCTTTCTGATGAATTCAGACTCTGAACAGACCTCCCGTCCTCCTGAAATCCTCTCTGATGGCCTTCCTGCCCTTGTTGCAGGCTTGTCATTTCCTCAGAACAGCCTGCTCTTCCCACCAGACACAGCAGGCAGGAACGACCCCGTCAGCCCTGTGGCCTGGCCGCTTGGCCTGTGTGCAACATTGGCTGAATGAAACAAGAATAGGAAAAGTGTAGGCTCAATCCATGGATAAATGGGTAAACACAATGTGGTATTTCCACACAATGAAACGTTGAACTCACCCACAGAAAGGAGCGAACACAGACATGAAGACAGACACAGGCTACGGCGCGGAGGAAGCGTGAAGACCTAGGCTGAGAGTGTGAAGCCAGACCCAAAAGGCCTCATGGTGTATAATCTCATTTATATGAAAACAGACAAACTCGGGCAGAAAGCAGATCAATGGTGGCCAGGGGGTAGGGGTGGGGCAGAGAGGGGGGAAGGGGAGGGACTGCTTAATGGGTACGGGGTCTCCTTGGGGTTGATGAAAATGTCTTCACTGTCATGCTACTTCACTGCATCCCTCATCGTGATTTTTGCCAGATCTGAGAATCCCTGACTAATAGAACCATCATTTCTTTAAAGACTCACTTACGTTCTTTAAAGAGGCACTCTCTATTGCTAAAGTGAAACCATAGTGGATACATTGGTTTCCTGATACACATGAGAATAAAACACAACCATCGGAATAAAAGAGGCCGGGTGTGGAGCCATCGGACTCTCCCCAGTGCGTGCCCCAGGTGCCTGGGAAAGCCAGGGCTTCCTCGAATCCTCCCCAGCCCAGGGCTGGCAGCGGCTCTCCCTCCCGAGACAGTGCTGGGTTACACCCGGAGCCAAGGCACACTTGGCTGCCTCAGTTACTTTCTGAGGCAACTGTAGCTCTGATCAAGTCACCTGCTGGCTCAAGTGTTCCCAGGGGCTTTCCACGGCCCCCTGAGACCATGGTTACCAGCTCACTCAAAGGCCACACCTCCTGCCCCTCCTGACTCTCATCTGTGGTCTGTCCCCCTGTGAATCCGCCGTGTCTCTTTTCAGCTTTGCATTTTTCAGCTTTGTATTTTGTTTTGAGTCCACTGTGTCTTCCAGCTTTGCATTTGCTCAGGTCACCAGGAAGCAGGGAAGACATGTGAAACGGGATCACAAGCGCTTCAGGGGAGGCCCAGGGTGCTGCAGAGCGGACTCTCACTTCATGGGGAGGTGGGGACATGGCAGACTTGCCTGGAACTGCAGCCCATAAGCCAGGCAGGGGGAGCTGCAGCCAGCGGGGAACCAGGGAGAGAACCCGGACCCGGAAACACCAGGAGGCCCAAAGCCTGTGACACAGCTCACCGACCTTCCAGAGCTCACACTAAATCAAAGCTCTCTGGTAAGGAAGTCCCACCTAGAACTCAAGGTTTGGCTTAGCTACGCCCCGTTCCCGGCTCCCAAGAGGCCCGGGCATTAGAGAAAAGCCTGCAGAGCAGCAAGAAAAAGACCAGTAGTGGATAAAGCAAGGCCTGGGAGGAAAGAGGGAGAATCCATGAACGAAAAAGAAATTTAGAATCCCTTTCATTAGTATATTTATTCTCAGAGATAGTATTTATCATCTGTCTCTCTCTCTTTCCAGGTATCACTAAGGAGTCACACATCTTTATTACTTTTTCGTCAGTGTTATTGTCTATTATTGCCATTTTTGTTTTGGATACTCAGATTGTTCTATGTTTGGTCTCTGGGAGCCCCTACACTGGTGAGGCTGTGCTCTTAGGGATGGACGAAGGGGAGGAAGAGGAGAAGGGTGAGGCGGAGGGCTCCAGGGAAGGAGACTGAGGCGCGGCAAAGTGTTTCCAGCAGAAGGAACAGCATGTGTCAAGTCCAGATGGGGAGTTTGTGTCTCACAGGGATGGCTGAAGGAGGTTCAGCAGCCGTGGGGACTGCGCGGGGCTGGGCAGACATGAGGCTGGCGTGTGGGGAGAGAGAGAGGGAGAGAAGAGAAGTGGGGAGGAAAGGAGAGACAGGGAGACAGAGATGGCGAGACAGAGAAAGAGGATGGCCCTTGAAAGGACCGTGAGCCGTGCTTTTCAGGGAGCTTGGAGTTGGCTTACAAGCAGGGCAGCTACCCAGGAGCCTGGTGTGAAGGGATTGGCCCCTTGAGACAGCACTCTGGCTGGAATGGGGGTTTGAGGGGTGGGAAGGAGGCTAGTATGCATGCATATGTGATGTATATCTGCTATAGCAGAATCATATTTTGACTTAAAAGTTTTGCTGGATGAATAGGCGTAACATGGTATTTTTGAAAAATTATATTTCTTTAGTTGGTGGGGCTGAACTTCATTTTGTTTGCTTTTCTGTTCATTGTGGCCTTATCTTGATTTTTACAAATGAAGGTGCATGAGCCTATCTGTTTACCTGTGAACCTTTCCTGAGCAGCTACTAAGGGTGGGACTCACTAGGTTGCTAGAGCTGCACGGGGCCTGCCTTTGAGATCCTTGAGTCCTCCTGTCCCCGATCCTTGCTCACTATGCCTCAGGGGCCCGACTGCACCACACCACAGCCTCTCTTCCCCCGATGCCTTCTACTGGCTGGTTCCCAGGTCCAGGGCTTTCCTGTAACTGTCACATACACGTTTCCCCCAGTAGAAACCAGGGGTCACCTTCCCAGATCCCATCCCACCACTGTGGCTGGCCTTGCACACTCTGGCCCACTTCCTGAGGTGAGGAAGGCCAGCCATGACCTGAGTTCTGACGCTCTCTTCCTCTACACAGGGGGGGTGGCCCACTCCACTGTCAGACAACTCTTCTGACTTAACCCAATGGAGAGCTAAAAAAAAAAAAAAAATCCAATGCCCAGCTCTGCCCTAGACCAATTATGCTCAATTAAGTAAGAATCTCTTCTAAGGTGTGTGGACATTGGGAGTCGTTTTTTCTTAAAACCACCCCAGGCAGCTAGACTTAAGGCCATTGAAGTTGTCCTTCCATCAACTGAGGCCCAGTTCCTGGAGCCTCAGGAGTCTGCACCCTTTCATGCCCTAAGTCTGCTCCAGATGAAGCCTTCCTGACTCCTATCCCCATCGCTCAAAAGAGATTTCCAGATTGTTCGCCCTGCTGGCCATCTCCTGTGGACTGTTCTAGCTACCCAGGCTCCCAGTCAAGCAACGGTGCTGGTTTAATGGTCATGGGTGGAACCATGGCCGGTGACCTCCTTGGCCTTTGCGGCATGCGAAGGTGGCCTGCAGTTATGCCGCTGTCTGGACATTCCCAGCACACCATGAGTCCGAGTTGACAAAGTCCTCCTACCTAAATGCATATACCATGTAGACAGATTTCTCCTGCCTTGAAATTATACTAATGGTTTTTAGGTGTTTATTCCTAATGACTTGATCAGCTCGGGCTGCTATAAGAAAATATTATACACTAAGTGGCTTATAAACAAAAGAAATGTATTTTTCACAGTTCCAGAAACTGGTAAGTCCTAGATTAAGGTGCAGATTCTGTGTCTGGTGGGGGCTGCTCTCTGCTTCAGAGACTGTGCCTTCTAGCCCTGTCTTCACTCTGCGGAAAGGGCAAGGCAGCTCTCTGGGGTCTCCTTCATAAAGGCACTCATCTCAATCACAAGGGTTCTGCCCTCAGGACCTAATCACCCTCAGAGGCCCCACCTCCCAACACCATCACACTGGTGATTAGCTTTCAATGTCTGAATTTTTCGTAGGTGGGGGAACACATATTCAGACCATGGCACCTAAGAAACGTCAGTTTCTTACATTTGGCCGCCTAAGCAACTGCACGCTGCGGGAGGGGAGCGTTTACTCACGCCTCCGCCATTTTCCATCTCCATTGCTTTCCAGGCTTGCTGGCTGAACAAGTAATGAACAGACGGGAGGAGAAGTGTGTTCTCACCTGCACACCGACCTCAGAGTTGAGTCACTGTAGTGTCTGCTTTCTTTGCTTGGCCATACCAGCATGCCATGATCTGTGGTTTGTCCCATCCAACTTTTTTCCCTTTTTTGCAAACTGAGCCATTTCCATGGCTCCAGTCTTCTGGGCCTTGCTTTCTCTGGGGCTCCTCAAATATCGCAGTCAGCAGCACTGAGACTTGACCTGCCCGGTCTCTGGGTACTGCTAAGACGCTCAACCGCACAGAAAGCTTCCTTTAGAGCAGACAGTTGCTTTCTCATCGGCTTCTCACTTTCTTTTTATGGCCCAATCAGTTATAAATCACTCAGGACAAAGGAGTTGTTAAGTAAAAAGAAACTTATGGAGGCCTCTTGATTTGATTTAGATGATAGTAGTCCCCCTTTCTCCAAGGAGGATATGTTCCAAGACCCAGTGCACACCTGAAGCCTCGGATCGTACCAAACCCTACATATACTATACTTTTTCCTATATAGAAACAGGCAGGTAGTGTATATGGCATGAACATGCTGGACAAAGGGATGATTCACGTCCATGATGTGATGGGACAGGACAGTGCAAGACTTCATTAACACTGCGAAGAATGGTGCACGATTCAAAACTCAGGAATTTTCCATTTAATACTTATGGGTCACACTTGACCACGGGTAACTGGAACTGCAAAAAGTGAAACTGAGAATAAGGGGGGACTAGAGCATATTTAAAAAGCTGGTTTATGGAAACTGACCATTTTTTGTAAGTTTCCAGTTACTGTATGAACTTTGTCCCTCACACAACTCAGATAAATGCTGCATGGAGAACGTTTCTAAAGTTTCTTACTGAGAGTCAATGGGACATTCTGTGTTATCAAATATCTTATCCTCTGTATTTGTCTTTGTGAAATTAGGAGGGCAGTCAGAGATAAACCACGCTCCCTCTTCTTGCCCTCTCCAAATGTTAACTACTGTTATAATTTCCTGCCTGGCTTAAAGAGCGATTCAAATGCATGGAGGTTCTGTCGAAAATTTTCTATTGGCAAGTATGTGCATCTGAAGTAGGTTGTTGAGGGATGGCTAACATCTCACACTGGTAGGGCTGTGGAAAAATTCAAATAGGGCTGCAACTGTTAGATTTTTCGAAATGAAGGTATACATTTTGGCATACATCCGTTAACATACAAGTTCAAATATCAAAGGGATCACTCCGCGGCTTTCAGATTACCCGCTCCTCCCCTCTGGGTCTGTATCCTGGGGTGGGAGAGAGGAGCTTCTTGGCCACGGTGCCTCTGTTCACCTGGATCTCCATCAGTGGGGCCTTCTTCTGGCGCAGAGGAAGCAGGTGCATGTGGGTGTGGGCAGTGACTTGGATGACTTGGCAGTACTTCTTCATGCTGCTGAAGTCTTGCTCCAGCTGCTTCTTGCTATCCTTATTCTGCCATTTCTTGCAGTAATTGGTAAAGGCCTTCTTCTTAGATTTATGCCAGTTCTTAGAGAAGTGCTTTTTGCACTCATTGCTGATGTGCTTAGCAAAGATGGTCTTGGAGGTCTGTAGGCCTTGAGGCTTGAGGGGTTTCCACGTAGCCCACAATGCCCACAGTCACCATGGCGGTATCTCCACAATGGTCGCAGCCTCTACCACCTCCTTCTTGTTCACGTCGGATCCTAGCCTGTTGACTTCTTGCACGATGTGGGTCATGCCAGCCTTGTATCCCAGGAAGGCTGCGAGGTGGACCTGCTTGGAAGGGTCATCCTTAGGGAAGCTCTTCACCTTCCCGTGATGCTTCCTGTGCACTTCCGAGGCAGGAAGCCGAGGGACCCATGTCTGGGAGTGGAAAATTTCCTGTGAGACATCACTCCATCAAATTTCACTGGTAGAGCCTAATTTTTTTTCTTTTTTTGAGACAAGAGTCTCCTTCTATTGCCCAGGCTAGAGTGCGGTGGTGCAATTATAGCTCACTGCAACCTTGACCTCCCAGGCTCAGGAGATCCTCCTGCCTCAGCTGCCTGAGTAGCTGGGACCACAGACACACGCCATCATGCCTGTCAAATTTTATTAAAAATTGTTTGTAGGGATGGGGGTCTCCCTATGTTGCCCAGGCTGGTCTCGAATTTCTGGATTCAAGTGATCCTTCTGTCATGGCCTCCCAAAGTGCTGGATTATAGGCATGAGCCACTGCGCCCAGCCAGTTCTCACTTCTCATGGCAGAGGGACTCAGGAGGCAGAAGGAAAACCTTCCTTTTATCCTTCCAGAAATTCCCAGTTGGAAGACTATATAGGAAGTTCACGGTGCTGGATTTCTTCCTGGCTTCCATGCTGTTCCCATCCCCCAGTTGGTTTTACCTCTTCCTCCTGCCTCAATATGTGGCTGTAATCCGGATTCTCCAGCCTCCATTCACACGAATTTTCCTACACCTCATCCATGCCCCACTTTCAACTAGAGTTTTCCTGAGCGGGGATATGTCCTGATCCACACCACTGGTCTTTATCTCTCCTGAGTCTGTCCTGAACTTCCAGCTGTTGAACCATAGACAATGGTTTGACTCAACAGCTCCAAAGCCAGTCCTGGTCCATCTATCCTCAATCTTCCCTCTGTTCCAATCAAGACACCTGGAGTTCACTTCAACTCCTTGGTCTCCTCCTGTTTCTTCCACACCCCATCAGTCATGCCAGTCATCCTTTCTGGTATCTCTTGCATCCTTCACGATGTCTGTTGCATTTGTTTCATCTTTTTATACCCAGTACTTTCACTCCAGGGCAGATCTTCATCTGAGCATTTATTCATCTCTTCAAAAATAATTACTGCATAGTTCTTGAGTTCCAAGTGCTGTGAGAGATGCCAATCAGAGTTTTGGGTCACTCTAGCTGCTGCAGGGGAACAGGCTGTAGAATGGCAGGAGAGGAGGTGGGGGCATTGGCTGGGAGGCTGGTGCAGTTGCAGCCTGAGAGGCAATGATGACTCTTGGTCAGGTGGTTGCCATGGAGATGGGGAGATGTGGGCAGACTTGGGCTATAAGCATAGGCTCCTGAAAGAGTCTCCTGCCATTCCATATCCCCCATGAAGCCTCCCCTGCCACTCTGGTGTCTAAGATCATCACCCTCCTTTGAGTATGCAGTGCCTCCATTGGCCCTTTGCCTGTGTAACCAAATATGTCCTTTCTCTAAGCAGTGATCTTTGAGCTTTTTATAAAAGGGACCTCTTGAAAACATGAAGAAAGCCCACACACCTTTTCCCCAGGAGAACGTTCCTTCCCATGAAAGTTTACATAAAATTGCAGGATGTTTAACCATGGGGCCCCTGTTCCCTAGGCTAAGGACTCTATTATCTCTATTGCCCATAAGCCAACCCCTCACTTCTTTCCATCTTCTTCTCTTATTGTATTTCAGTGGACACAGAAGATGCTCCAGACATACACTTCCACGATGGTGCCCTCATTCCTGATAATTTCCTTTGGAAATACATGATATTCACTTGTCCATTTTTGTAAAGTCATGCAAAATTTGGTTTGAAATGTTCTAAAATAACCTAAGAATGTGGTTGGCTTAATCGTTCAATGTGGAGCACCTCTCTGGGCCAAGGGATTGGAGAGGAGGAGCTGTGGTCAGAGTTAGGTCTGCTGGCACTGCAGATAAACAAACGCTTTCATTGTGAATTGTGCTCTGTAAAGGTCCAAGGGTCTTTCCAGAAGAATTTAGCACTAAGTTAAATCATTTTGAGGCTGCAGTGAATTTAGAGAAGACTCATTAATGTTCATGTGATCATGTGACAGGTCAATACCACTTTAAATCGTTTCAAATGGTCTAACCCGTGGCTTGAAAAATAACAGAGGAAAGAGTTGTAAGGATGATTGCATAGTGCTCTGTTACTGTTACTTTTGTTTCTAAAGCCAACGTGAGGTCCACACAACTGTGAGACAAAGGCGATTACTTTGGTATTGAAGGCACTTTTGCAGGACGGCTATCAGTTTGCAGAAAATGTCCTCCTCCTGGCACTAGCCTTGTCTTCTGTTAAAGTGCTTTCCACAGAGCAGTCCTTAACTGCAGTCCACAACAATTTGGATTTAAAACTGAGGACTCAAAAGAAAGACTTTTTTGTTTTGAGAGTTCTGTATATATTCTAGGTGCTAATCCTTTGTCAGATAGATAGTTTGCAAATATTTTCTCCCATCTATAGCTTTTTTTTTTTTCATCCTCTTCACTGGATCTTTCACAAAGCAACAGTTTCTGATTTTGATGTGGCCCAATTTATAAATTTTTCCTTTTATGGATCCTGCTTTTGGTGTCCAGTCTAAGACCTCTTTGCCTAGCTCTAGATTCTGAGGATGTTTTTCCTATGTTTTTAATCTCAAAGTTTCATAGTTTTATGTTTAAGTCCATGACCCATTTTGAATTAATACTTGTGTAAGGTGTGAAGTTTACCTAGAGATTCATTTTCTTGCCTATGAATGAGAGACTAATTTTTAGAACCTGATATTTGAATGTATTTATTGTGCTTCTTTTTTTGTTTTCAGTACAGATGGGGTCTCATTGTGTTGCCCAGGCTGGGTGCCAACTCCTGGCCTCAAGTGATCTTCCTGACCAAGCCTCCCAAAGTGCTGGGATTACAGGTGCGAGCCACTGGGCAGGACTACTGTGCTTTTGTGTTTTCTCTTCCACTAGCCCTGAGCTGAAGACGAACATCCCAGACTGTTCTGTTTTCTTCTGTCTTTCGGCATCTCAGTATGGAGGGGCTCCGATGGATCCAAATGAGGAAATGAAAACATTCATCTTTTAAACATTAAACTGTTTCTCCAAGTTTCTTGATGAAAAGATCAAATGCATGCAAGATTACTAATAACAAGATGTTTTATTCTAAAATGGTCTTGTGTACAATTACAGAGATCCACCATGACAACCCTGCTCTTTCCCACTCCACTAGCCCTGCATTAAATCGGAAATTCACACAGAAACACTGATTCATTGTGAAATTGAACCGAAACGTTCAGCAGTTCTCATGACTTTTTTGCACTTATAATAGATTTTTTCATATTTATGTTAATTTGTAACTATCTCATGGACTTGCAAAGCTTTTAGCTCTCTACCTGTGTGATATTTAGAAAATAACTTATTTTCCATTTAAAGAGGTTAGTTGAAATATTCAGATAATCCTATCAGTTTTTAAATATAAGGTCTTTTCCAAGTTTTCTGATTATGCATCTAGAACTGGCAATTGATATGTGGTCTTATCAAAATACTGAAAGAACAAACATGCAGCTGGGCCCTGCGAGGGCTGGGATAAGTCAGCAACCAGACATGTTAGACAGAACTGCTTTCCTCTGTCTTCTCCCGTGCCCTCTAACCACGAGGAATTAGAGTGCCTTTTGCTCTAGGTCAAAATGTCAATTCTCACAAAAGGATTTGAATAACTGGTCTCAGGAATGGTTTGAGGTTCTCTAGGGTTGACACCAGAGTAAGACTTTTAAAAAGTCTCTGGAAAAGGTAATGTGATCTCTAAGAAGTATAGCAGCATAACTTAAATATATCAATATTTATTAGAGATGACCCTTTCTTCTTTTAATAATCACATTGTCACTATGCAGATCTGCATTTTTCATGAAAAATTTCATTTCTGATTCTGAAGGCGTTTCCCCTTCATTTGCAAGCATTTCATAAATGCTGATGTTCTCAAACTTTGCTTTTTGTTCAAAACTCTTCATCGTTAAGTGACTCTTTAATAGCTAGTTAATAAAATACTTTCACCCAACAAAGACCAGATTGTGTAGCTGGTAATTTCAGATTTATATGGAACAAGCTTCACTAACAGCGAATTTTTAATTTGCAAGTATAAAACTCCCTCGTGCATATTTAGAGGAAGAGATTCTTAGAATAAAATTGGAATGCTTCCAATTCTCTTTATTCTTAGGCACTTCTTCAAAATTATCTTGTAGAGTAAGTGTATGATTTTTAAAATTAACTGTATTCAGGGGGCTTTTATTTTTTTTCCAGAACAAGCTAGAACTTCTGGGGTACAGACAGAACAATAGGGCCCTAGGCGGTCTCCCAGATCGGGTTCCCTGGAAACACTCAGATGGAGATGGATGTAGGTGGTCTACTGGGAACACCAGCCAGAAAGAAGAGAGGGAGGGAAGCAGCCCAGGGCAGAGGGAGAAGCTAAGTTGTGATGCAATTGCAAGAGAGCTGTCAGCTGATCCCAGCTGGGAGAACCCTCGGAGTTGTCCAGGCAAGGAGAGGGGCTGGGTTTTGGTACTATCACATGACTATCCTTGGATGCAGGCTGCCCCAGAAGGGGTGTAACCTTGCTTGCAGTGGCACCCTTAGACTGTAGCAATTCCTGGGGTGGGATTTAGCTGTGAGTGTCAGCACTGGCATGTGGGGAGCCAGGTGCTTGAGTGCCTTGGTCCCGAAAGGGGTATCCGAGGGGCCCAACTCAGCGTCTACTGCCAGTGAATTGGGTTGGGCCCCAAATGAGCAGTAAGGGGTCTCTTTTCTTTTGTTCATTCAGTGAACATCAGTGGAACGTGGTTAAAGAAAGGGATGAAGACAAATGGAGGCAGACGGAAGATCCACTGTGGGTCACAGTGCAGGAGCCAAGCATGTGAAATGAACGACTGCCTTCAGCCGGCCAGCCGCAGTCATGCCCAGCGCTTTGAACACATGGTTGGCTTTTATTTATTTATTTACTTTAAAATTTATATATATATATTTTGAGAGAAAGTCTTACTCTATCACTCAGGCTGGAGTGCAGTGGCACTTTATTGGCTCACTGCAACCTCTGCCTCCTAGGTTCAAGCGATTCTCCTGCCTCAGCCTCCTGAGTAGCTGGGATTACAGGCACCTGCCACCACGCCTGGCTAATTTTTGTATTTTTGTAGAGACGGGGTTTCACCATGTTGGTCAAGCTGGTCTTGAACTCCTGACCTCAGGTGATCTACCCGACTTGGCCTCCCAAAGTGCTGGGATTACAGGTATGTATTTTTAGTAGAGATGGGGTTTCACCATGTAGGCCAGGCTGGTCTCGAACTCCTGACCTCAGGTGATCCGCCTGCCTTGGCCTCCCAAAGTGCTGGGATTACAGGTGTGAGCAACTATGCCTGGCCAAAATGTTGGCTTTTGTTACCATTGCCTATACTGTGAGTTTATGCCAGATTTGGGGGCTGTGATTTTATGTTTACCATTACCCTTTCTCCCTTGCTCGTAACTTCTGACTCAGCTCAAGTAGCTCGTCCTACTTGACTGCACAGGCTGTCCCTTTTCTCTCCCACTGTGACCTGGCACCAGGGTTCCCAGACACGGTCTGCCAGACCCTCGGAGCTGCTCCTCCCACGCAGAAGCTCGCGAGTCTGCGTGCTGGTCAGAACCATCCTTGGAACATGAGGAGCATGACTGTGGCTGTCTGAGCCAGAGCTGGGTCACATAACCTCTACCGATCCACTCTGGAGAGCTGATGCAGATTGGAGTAACAGCGGGATCATGATTTTTTTTTTTTAAATATTAAGTTCTGGGATACATGTGCAGAACGTGCAGGCTTGTCACATAGGTTGTTGCACCTATCAACCCATCATCTAGGTTTAAAGCCTTGAGTGCATTACATATTTGTCCTAAAGCTCTCCCTCCCGTTGCCCCCTACTCCCCAACAGGCCCCGGTGTGTGATGTTCCCCTCTCTGTGCCCATGTGTTCTCATTGTTCAACTCCCACTTATGAGTGAGAACATGCAGTGTTTGGTTTTCTGTTCCTGTGTTAGTTTGCTGAGGATGATAGTTTTCAGCTTCATCCATGTCCCTGCAAAGCACATGAACTCATTCACTTTATGGCTGCATAGTATTCCATGGTGTGTATGTGCCACATTTCTTTATCCAGTCTATCATTGATGGGCATTTGGGTTCGTTCCAAGTCTTGCTATTGTGAATAGTGCTGCAATAAACATACGTGTGCATGTGTCTTTATAGAATGATTTATAATCCTTTGGGTATATACCCAGTAATGGGATTGCTGGGTCAAATGGTATTTCTGGTTCTAGGTCCTTGAGGAATCGCCATATTGTCTTCCACAATGGTTGAACTAATTTACACTCTCATCAACAGTGTAAAAGTGTTTCTATTTCTCCACAGCCTTGCCAGCATCTGTTGTTTCCAGACTTTTTAATAATCACCATTCTAATTGGTGTGAGATAGTATCGCATTGTGGTTTTGATTTGCATTTCTCTAATGACCAGTGATAATGAGCTTCTTTTCATATGTTTCTTGGCTGCATAAATGTCTTTAAGGATCCACTCTTCAAGCTGATTCCGATTGGATTTTGGTCAGCCGTGAAGTGGTATCTGACTGCAATTATAGTCTACTTCAAACAGTTATGTTTTAGGATGAGACCATCTTCAAGCCTGAGATCCGTTTCCCATAGAAAGAGTTTATGCTGAGAACACATGAGCCCTGAGAGTGCACTTCTCCTGCAGGCTTCACCATGAAGATCCCCCCAGTTATTGGCAAGTTCATCCCACCTCCACTTCCAAACCCCCTACACGAGGCAAGGACGGGCCCAATATGACACTGTGTGAACTCTGATTTCCTTTAGTAACAAATACTTCTGTTAAAATATATCCAGATATCAGTGCTAGATGATAAATGTGAATGAACACATTTTGGTTAAATTAGTATGATTATTTTGACTTTCCAGTATTTACTTGGTTTGTTAAGTATTTTTACTTCTCTCTACCACTGAGGAAAGAAAAGCGGGATAATTTATTCTGAGGAAGGAAAACTTAAAGCTATCACATATGTGAATCAACATGTGAGGTATCTGAGTGTTGAAACCACGATTGATCCTAATTGATACTTACAAGTTATAGAAAATGTGGCAATGGATTGCTGATCAATATTTAAAAATTGAAAACCTGTTGGTAGATAACATGGTTTCTCCAGGAAACAAATGGCTGCAATCCCAACAGATTTGGAAATATCTCATTGACCCAAAGCAAAAAAGTCACTAAAAAGAAAATGAAATCAAATTTCTAAAATTTATACAAATATTTTACCTTATTTTTTTCCTTGGTTCCTTTCTTTTGTCTTTTGGTTTTCTTAGGTTGTTTTTCCTTTTTCTTCTTTTTCTTCTTCTCGTTTTTTTCTTCTTCTTCTTGGTTTGCAATGATATCCTCAATAACCTAGTGAAAACCAAAATAATCATAGCATTTTCACAGATCCCTATCGAGAGGAGGACTGTTTTTCCTGTCTGGAAGGAAGTATTTGTGTTGGTCAGTATCTCCTCTCTGCCTGGCCCTGGACCCTGCAGGCCGACCCCTTGTGGGGTATGGTGGGGGTCCTGCCTGCCATCTACCCTTAGCTGGATTCGTGAGTAGGGGGCAGCAACCTCAGTGTAGATGGAGAGAGAGTCTGGACATTTCAGAGCCCAATTCCTTCCCTAATTCCACCCGCTCCAGCTCTTGGAGGTTCCACAAACTCTAGGGGAGGCCACAGCTTCCTCAACGTCTCAGCAACCGCTGGATGTGCCAGCCCTGCCCACAACTCATCAAAATCCAGGGGGAGGATGCCACTGTTTCCTGCCAGGCTCTGATGGCAACAGCCACTCTTGCAATAACTTCCATTTTCATGAGTTGGTTTCTTTCACCAGTGATTTCATTGATATTCCCTACAGTGACAAAAGACCTTTTATCCTCCTAAATTATAAAATAGTTGTTAAAAAGCATCCAGTTCACATAGGATTAGCACCACTGCAGAACTATTATACATTTGTTTAAAAAAAACATATAATTCAGTTCAATACAACAGTGTTCACTGAGCACTCACTGCCACAGAGAGCTGTGAATTCCAGGAGATATAAAGGTGACAATGACAGGACACACTTCCTGTTTGGCCCCCGGGGCTCTGCTCATCACTCGTCATGTGGCCAAGACAAGCTGCATAAGCTCTCTGAGACTCAGTATCCTCAGCTCTAAAATGGAGCCAGCATCTCCGTACACAGCACTTAGGATCCGCCGGGCAAGCTTCTGAGAGTCTCCCGGAGACAGACTCCTTCGCTGCTACACCAGACGCACGGGGATTGCTGTTGTTGCCCCGTTTTATGGATGAGAGAACTGGGACACACAGAGTGCAGTATCCCAGCCAGGGACACACAGCTAGTGAGTAGCTGAGCTGGGATTCAGGTGGCACTAACCAGGGTGAATTTCATAACGCAGGGAGAAAAGAGGCACGATGCATAAGAATACATGTCAACTTACTCCATCGTACAAAATGCACAGAGTGAAACCAACAAGCCATACTCCAGTCTCAGGTACATACACATGTAGTCCAAGTACAAAGGAATGTAAGGGAATGACCTACTCCAAATTAAGTACAGCAGTTGCCTTTGAAGATGGAGCAATTAAAAAATTGGGGGTGGGGAGACAAGGGCTAATATTGTTTTATCCTAGTGTGGAAAAAGGAGAGAGGTGAAGCATGTGTTGTGCACATATTTGGCCATGCAAAAATGATCTTTTCCCAGCCCGGGCAACATGATGAAACCCCATGTCTACAAAAAAATACAAAACATTAGCCAGGCGTGGTGGTGCACACCTGTACTCCCAGCTATCTGGGAGGCTGAGGTGGGAGGATTGCCTGAGCCTGGGAGGTAGAGGCTGCAGTGAGCTATGATCCAGTCACTGCCCTCCAGCCTGGGCGACAGAGTGAGATCCTGCCTCAAAATGAAACAAAACAAAACAAAACAAAACAAAACAGACAAAGGTTCATCTCGACTCACAGAATCAAGGTGTGGCTGCCCAGTTCTTCATTGCACTGGAGCACTTGGAACACAGACATCGTTTGGACCTTAGAAACTGCAAAACTTTCAGAAATGTAAAGACTTAAAAAGAATAGTCTGATATATAAAATACGAGCAGCTGAAAAAAAGATGAAATCCTTATTTGTGGAGTATACATTTCACTGTGGCCTTATCAGTTAAGCCTTTTAAAGTCTTACCAATTAAATGGTTTATTTCATCTCTCTCCTTTTAAAGTTTATTAGTTTAAATTTTTGAGTATTACATTTTCATGGTTCACAATTCGAAAGTTACGAAAGAGTAATTATACATAAATACATAATATACAGTGAAAGGTTTCCTCCCCATACTATTAACCAGCCAAGAAGATCCACTTTCTCTTTTTATGTTTATTTTTTATTAAGGCATAATTGACAAAAATTTAATATATTTACAGTACACAACATGACGTTTTGATATATGTACACATTGTGGAATGATTAAGTCAAGCTAACTAACATGTCCATCACCTTACATTCTTAGCATTTTTTTGTGTGATGAGAACATTTACAATATATTCTCTTAGCAATTAAAAAATATACAAAATAATATTGTTAATTATAGTCATCATGCTAGACAATACATCTCCAGAACTTTTTCCTCCTGTGTAATGCAAACTCTGTACCCTTTGACCAGCATCTCTCCATTCCCTGATCTTCCCCTCCCAACCTTGTTAATCATTATTCTACTCTCTGCTTCTGTAAGTTAAATTTTTTTTTTAGATTTTATTTATAAGTGAGATCATGCAGTATTTGTCTTTCTGTGCCTGGCTTATTTCACTTAGCATAATGTCCTCCAGGTTCATGCATGTTGTCACAAATGACAGAAATTTCCTTCTTTTTTAAAGCTGAATAGTGTTCCACTGGGTACATACAAATACATTATGTTTATCCATTCATCCACTGAAGAACACTGAGGTTGCTTCCGTATCTTGGTTATTGTGAACGATGCTGCAATGAACATGGAAGTGCAGACATCACTTTGATGCACTGATTTCATTTCCTTTGGATACATACTCAGTAGTGGGATTGCTGGATCATATGGTAGTTCTATTTTTCATTTTTTGAGGAACTTCCACGCTGTTTTCCATAATGCCTATGTTAATTTACATTCCCACCAACAGTGTACAAGTGTCCCTTCTCTCACATCCTTGCCAACATTTGTTATCTTCTGTCTTTTTGATAACAGCCATCCTAACAAGTGTGAGGTAATCTCTCATTGTTTAATTAGCGTATGTCTGTTGCGTTGAGCATTTTTCCATATACATGTTGACCATTTGTATGTCTTTCTTTTGAGAAATGTCTATTCACGTCCTTTGTCCAATTTTAAATTAGGTTGTTTTCTTGCCATAGCAGTCTTTAAATTCTTTATATACTTTGGATATTAACGCCTTTCAGATGTATGGTTTGCAAATATTTTCTCCCAATTCATAGGTTGACTCTTCTCTTTTGTTTCCTTGCTGTGCGGAAGTTTTTTAGTTTGGTGCAATGCCATTTGTCTACTTTTACTTTTTTTGCCTGTGCTTTAGGGGTCATATCCAGAAAATCACTGCCCAGATCAATGTCATGGAGATTTCCCCTATGTTTTCTTACAGTAGTTTTATAGTTTCTGGTCTTTTATTCATGGCTTTCACTCATTTTGAGTTGATTTGTGTATATGGTGAGAGATAAGGGTTCAATTTCCTTGTTCTGCATGAGGATATCCAGTTTTCTTACACCATTTATCAAAGAGACTTATCTTTCTTCCATTGTGTGTTCTTGACACCTTTGATAAAATCAATTTGCTGTAGTGTGTGGGTTTATTTCTGGGCTCTCTCTTCTGTTCCATTGATCTTTATGTCTGTTTTTATGCCAGTATCACGCTGTTTTGCTTTCTGTAGCTTTGTCATATATTTGGAAATCAGGAAGTGTGATGTCTCTAGCTTTGTTCTTTTAGCCCAAGATTAACTGGATATTTGAGGTGTTTTGTGGTTCCATATACATTTTCGAAATTTTTTTTCTATTTCTGTGAAAAAGTGTCACTGAAATTTCGATAGTGATTACATTGAATCTATAGATCACTTTGGGTAATATGCTCATTTTTACAACAGTAAGTCTTCTAATTCATGAGTACAGGATATCTTTCTATTTATTTGTGTCCTCTTAAAATTATTTCATCAATGTTTTGCAGGTTTCAATATACAGACTCTTCAACTCCTTGGTTAAATTTATACCTAAATTTAAAAAAGTTACCATAAATGGGATTGTTTTCTTGATTTCTTTTTCAGAAAGTTCACTGTTAGTGTATGGAAATGCTACTGATCTTCTGTATGTTGACTTTGTATCTTGAAACTTTACTAAATTTGTTTGTCAGTTCTAATAGTATTCTTAGTGGAGTCTCTGGGGTTTTCTTTTTTCTTTTTAAAAAGATTTAAAAATTTAATACAGACAGGGTCTTGCTTTGTTGCCTAGGCTATTCTCGAAAACCTGTGCTAAGTGATCCTCCCACTTCAGCCTCCCAAACTGTTGGGATTACAGGCGTGAGCCACCACGCCTGGCCTCTGGATTTTTCTACATACAAGATCAAAAACAGGCAATTTCACTTCTTCCCTTCCTATCTGGATGCCTTCTATTTCTTATTCTTGCCTAATTGCTCTGGCTGGACTTCTGTACTAGGTTGAATAAAAGTGGCAAGAGTGGGCATCTTTATCTTGTCCAGCTCTTAGAGGAAAAACTCAGAGTTTTCACTATTGAGTATGATTTTAGCTGTGGGGTTTTCATAGTCTTTATTGTGTTAAGTTCCTTCTCTGCATAATTTGTTGAGTTTTTATCATGAAAGAGTTCTGAATTTTGTCAAATATTTTCTCTGCATCTATTAAAATGATCATATGATTTGTATCTCTCATTCTGTTAATGTGGTATATTACACTGATTGATGTGGATAGGTTGAACCACTCTTGGATCCCAAGGATAAATCCTGTTTGATCATGGTGAATGATTCTTTTAATGTGCTCTTGAATTTGGCTTGCTAGTATTTTGTTGAGGGTTTCTGCATCTATGTTCATCATGAATATTGGCTTATACTTTTCTTTCAGTGTCTTGTCTGGTTTTGGTATCAGGTTTATGCTGGCCTTATAAATGAATTTGGAAGTATTTATTTCTCTTCAATTTTTGGGAAGAATTTAAGAAGCATTGGTATTAGTTCTTTACATGTTTGGTAGAATTCACACAAGAAGCCATTTTATCCTGGGCCTTTCTTTGTTGGAAGGGTTTTGACTACTGATTCAGTTTCTCTACTCACTATGATTTTCTATTTTTTTGTGATTAGTCCTGTTGTTGTATAAGAATTTATCCATTTCTTCTAGGCTAATGAATTTGCTGGTATATCATTGTTCATAGTAGTCTCACGATCTTTTGTATTTCTATGGCATCAGTTGTAATGTCTCCTCCTTCATTTTTAATTTTATTTGTCTGACTCTTTTCTTTCCTAGTCTAGTTAACAGTCTGTGAATTTTATCTTTCACAAAACCAACTCTTAGTTTACCTTTTCTGTTGTTTTTTTGGGGCTCCATTTCATTTATTTTTGTTCTAATCTTTATTTCTTTCCTCTGCTAATTTCGTACTTAATAATAGTTTGTTTTTCTTTTTCTAGTTCCTTAAGGCATGATGTTAGGTTGTTTTTATTGCTAGAAATTTTCCTCTTAGTACTCCTTTTGTTGCATCTCATAGGTTTTAGTATGCTGTGTTTCCATTTTTATTGGTTTCAAGATATTTTAAAATTTGCCTTTAAACTTCTTCTTTGATCCGTTGGTTGTTTTAGGAGCATGTTGTTAATTTCTATCTGTTAAATTTCAAAGATTTTTCCTTTTATTGTTTCTGGTTTCACACCATTGCAGTCTGAAAAGATATACTTGATATGATTTTGATCTTCCTAAATTTGTTAAGGCTTGTTTTGTGGCTGAATCTATGATTTGTCCTGGGGAATGTTCTATGAGCATTTGAACGGAATGTATATTCTGCTGCTATCGGATCAAATGTTCTGTATATGTCTATTAGGTCCATTTGGTCTAAAGTGCAGTTCAAGTTCATTGTTTCCTTATTAATTTTATGTTTGAATGATCTGTTCATTGTTGAAAGTGAGGTACTGAAATTCCCTACTATTATTGTATTATAATCTCTCTCTCCCTTCAGATCTATTAATATTTGTTTTTCATATTTATATGCTCTGATGTTTGGTACACATACATTTGCAATTGTTACATTCTATTGATGAACTGATCTCTTTATAATTATATAATGATCTTACTTGCCCTTTTTACAGTTTTTGACTTAAAGTATATTTTGTCTGACATAATTATAGTTACCCCTGCTTTCTTTTGGATTCAGTTTATATGGAATATCTTTTTCTATCCCTTCGCCTTCATTCTATGTGTGTCCTTAAAGGTAAAGTGAATCTCTTGTATGCAGCATATAGTTGAATAATTTTTTAAAAATCCATTCAGCCATGCTATGTCTTTTGATTGGAGAATTTAATTCATTTATATTTAAGATAATTACTGACAGGAAGAACTTATTGATGCCACTTTGTTTATTACTTTCTGATTGTCTTGTAGATCCTTCTTTCATTTTGTTCTGGTATTATTTTCCTGATTTCATTAAAGATTTCATTAAATAGTTTATTTGTATTGTCTTGTAATTTGCTGAGCTTCTTTAGAATACTTATTTTGAATTCTCTGTCATGTAATTCATGGATCTCCAATTCTTTAGGGTCAGTTAGTGAAAGTTTATTGTGTTCTGTTAGTGGTATCATGTTTCCCTGATTCTTCATGTAGTCTTATAAATGAGTCTGCAAATTTCAAGAAGTAGTCACCTCTTCCAGACTTTATAGACTGGCTTTGGTAAGGAAAGACCTTCACCTGTGGGCAGCAGGGTTGAGGGACAGAGGCATGCCGGGGGCACTGTAGCACTGGGTCTAGTGTTGTGAGGTACCAAGTGTTGGGGCATGTGGTGACTCCAAATCTGGGGGAGCATTCAGTCTTGCCATTTCAGGCAGCTGGAGTCTGTGATGTTGGCACCTGCTTAGTCCTTTGTGGCTGGGGCCAGCTGCAGGTGCACATGTAGCAGTGGGGCATATGCATAATTACAGAGGCCAGCTGCAGACCAGCAACACCATCTGCGTGCATGGCCAACTTCAGGCTGAGCTGGAGTGATGCATGCACATGTAGCTACAGGGACCAGCTTTGGGAACAAGCATAGTGTGGGGATAGGAGCTGGAGGGCATGGCCAACTGGTTATGCTCACCTAGTTGGGGGGGCCAGGCTAGCAGCTACTGCAATAGTCTGGCTACAGGAGCTAGTCTTGAGTGCATGCAGTGGTGAGGTTGGAGTCTGTGGTAGGGGGCTCCAAGGTTGTTTTCTAGCATACATGCAGTAGCTGCTCTGGGTCCCTGGCCCAGAGGACCTGTGGAGGCAGTATCTGGGGTGATTTCAAGGAGATGTGGTGACTTAGGCACCTAGGGAACATGAGGGCCACTTGGGTGGGTCGCTGGGCTGGGGTCACTGTGGCAGGAGCAGTCATGTTGCTCTGGGTAGCTCCAGCGGGGGACGGGAGACTCAGGCACCTGGAGATTGTGAAGGTGAAAAGAAATGCAGTGTCCTCAGTGGTGAAAACTGAGGGAGGTCCACTGCTTCTGTGCAGGCAGCTGGTTTCCTCAGCTGTGAAAACTGTAGGAACTTCTGCAGAATATGCTGTTGGGGTTCATGAATAACAAACCCTGAGGGGTCCTCTGTGGTGAAAGCTGCAGGTGGTTGTGTGGTGGTCTTGAGGGCTGTTGAGTTCCTCAGCAGAAGTCTACAGGAGTCCTGGGCTAAGTAGGACACTGGGGTTTGTGGTGACTTCCAGTGTGTGGCTGATCATAATACATTTGCTAAAAAATCAACCCAAATACTTTGGATATGCTTCTAAAGACACTTTATACACATATATGCAAATATACATATAATACACACGCACACAGAGCACACTGGTATTGTTGTGTTATGTTTGCCAATTGTATGGGTGAAAAGTAGAAGTTGTCTCTTTTTTAAACCAATACAAAATTTATTTTACCTGCACTCTTCAGTTATAGCAAAATCTTCCAAGTGCACACAGATGTACACATGTACACACACAAATGCACATTACAAACATCAACTTGTCATTTTATACAAATGTTAGCATATTATAATACTGTTCTTGTTCTGCATTTGTCACCTAATAATATATCTTGGCCATCTTTCCTTAGTGATACATACAGAGCTTCACGGTTCATTTTTTAAAGGTGTATTGTAACAATTTATTTGGTCATTCCCCTACCAAATAAGATTAAGATTATTTCTAACAGTAATCTGCTGTTATTTCTAATAGTAATCTGCTACTACTAACATTGTTGCCATGAATAAATGCATGCAAATATCATTTTGCAGGTGGTAAACATATCTGCAGGATAAATTCCTTAAAGTAGAAATGCTGGATCAAGTGTACGCACATTTGTAATACTGTTAAACTTCCCACCATGGGTTGTGTCAATTTACCCTTCTGCCAGCAGCGTAGGAGAGGGCCTGTTTCCCCATATGCTCGTTGTCATGGTGCATCTTGTTTGCCAGTTACATGGGTAGAAATGTAGTTGCTTTCGTTTTTTTTGAGAAGCCAGTATTGAATTTATTTTGCTCCTGTTCATCAACTTGAGCAAAATCTTCCAAAGTTAAAAGTACACTTTACTGCCTATTAAGTCAGCCATCATTTTTTTGGCCTCAGGGTCAAATTTGGCCTGGTGCCTGTTTTCTTTTCTCAAAATATAATTTTATCGAAGCATATCATATACGCACTCATTTCAAGTGTGCAATTCAATAATTTTTCAGCAAGTATATCAAGTTGTGTTCCACTACCATAAATCAGTTTTAGAACATTCTATCACCCCAATAAGATTCTCTCATTTCCATTAATTGCTAATCCCTTTTCTCTCCCCTTCCCAGGTGTATTAGTCCATTCTCATGCTGGTATGAAGAAATACCCAACACTGAGTAATTTATGAAGTAAAGAGGTTTACTTGACTCACAGTTCCGCATGGCTGGGAAGGCCTCAGGAAACTCACAATCATGGTGGAAGGGGAAGCAAACAGGTCCTTCTTCACATGGCAAGAGGAAAGAGAAGTGTCGAGCAAAGGGGGAAAAGCCCCTTATAGAGCCATCAAATCTTGTGAGAAGTCACTCGCTATCACGAGAACAGCATGACGGTAACTGCCTACATGATTCAATTACCTCCTAACAGGTCCAACCCAAAACAAATGGGCATTACGGGAACTACAATTCAAGATGAGATTTGGGTGGGGACACAACAAAAGTATCTCACCAAGCAAGCACTAATCTACTTTCTGTATCTACAGGTTTCCTTTTTCTAGACATTTCATATAAATGGAATCATAAAATATATAGTCCATCGTGTCTGGCTTCATTCACATCGCATAATGTTTTAATATGGCATAATGCTTTAAGTTCACTCACGTTGTAGCATGTATCAGATGTGCGTTCCTTTTTAATTGCCAAATAATATTAAGTTGCATGGATATACCATATTTTACCATATTCCCCAGTTGATATGCATTTGAGTTGTTTCAAATTTTTGGCAATTATGAGTAATGCTGCTATGAACATTCATCTACAAATGTTTTTGTGTGGATATATGTTTTCATTTCTTTTGGCTAGAGTCCTAAGAGAAGAATTGCTACGTCCTTTGGTAAATTTATATTTTACTTTTAAGAAATTGGCATGATGTTTTCCAGAGTGGCAACATTTTATATTCCCACTAGCAATGTATGAGGGTTCCCATTTTTCCACATCGTCATCCACATTTTCATTACCCTAATGACTAATAACGTTGAACATCTTTTCATGTTCTTACTAGCCATCCAGATATCTTCCTTTGTGAATTGTCTGTTCAAGTCTTTTGCCTGTGTTTTGATTGAACTGTCTTCTTATTGAGGTGTAAGAGTACTTTGTATTTTCTGGCTGTAAGTTCTTTAGCAGGTAGGTATTCTGCAAATATCTTCTCCCAGTCTGTTACTTGTATTTTCATTTTCTTAATGGTATCTCTTGAAGTGCAAAAGTTTTGCATTTTGTTGAGATTCAATTGATCAATTTCATCTGTCAGTGTAGTTTTAATTTGCATTTCTCTTACATGTGTGAGGTTGTTCATCTTTTCATATGTTGAACATCTTTTATTATGTTTCGAATTCATTTGAGTTTTCTCTTTCTGAGAACTGTCTATTCATATCCTTTTGCTGATTTTTGTATTGGGTTATTAATCTTTTCTTATAGAGCTGTAGGAGTTCCTTGCATATTAGAAGAAAGGTCTCTTGTCTGTGATACTTATCACAAAAAATTCTCTCAGGGTGTCATCTGTCATTTCCCTTACTTGGGGTCATTTTTTCCATGTAGGATTAAAACAATTTTGTGCGTGTAGTTGAATTTATCAATTTTTTTCTGCTATGATTCCTGGGTTTGCACCATAGTTAGAAGGATCTTTCCCATTCTAAGGTTATGATATATTTCTTTCTTAGCTTCTTCTAGTCCTTTTGTGTTTTTATTTTGTTTTATACGTAAGTGTTTGATCTACTTGGAATCATTCCAAAGTAAAGTATAAAGAGTTAGGGATTTAATTTTCTTTTTTCTTAGATGACCACCTGGCTCTTCTTATACCATTTATTTCCTTTTTTTCCTTTCACATTTGAGATGCTGTCTTTATTATAAATTTCCATATGTATTTGGGTCTATTTCTTGATTTTCCGTTCTTTTCAATTGATGTGCCTTTTCAGCCTTTTGTCTGTGCCAGTGGGCTCCTAAGAATATGTTTTCATACCTGGCAAAGCTAGTTCCTCCTCATTATGCTTCATTTTCCAAATTCCACTGGTTATTCTTGGTTATTTGCTTTCTACTTAAAGTTTAGTTTGGTCATCCTCCCTGCGTCCTCCCCGCCAATGCCCCAATATAATGCTATTGGTATTTTTATTTGGATCATATTATGTTTATAGATGATGTTTAGGAGTCAAGGTGTGTATGGTGTTGAGCATTCCTACCTAAGAGCACGATATGCTTTTCCATTTCTTCACATCTCTCAGGAGTGTTGTAAGCTTTTCTTCATGTAGAGTGTACGTTTATCATTAAGCTTATTCCTGGGCATTTTATCTTTGCATTGTTGGTGTTGTAAATGGTCTCTTACATTATATTTTCTAGCTAGCTACTGTTTGTATGCACAACAGCGATTGCTTTCTGCATATTAATTTTGTAATCACCCCCTCTTGCTTCTCATATTATTTAAAGTAGTTTTTAGTTTATTCTCTTTGCTTTTTTGCTCTTTAGTTATTCAATGCTTTTCTAAATATTGAACATATGTGCAAAAGGTGATCATTTGCCTCTTCCGTTCCCCTTTAGAACACTAGAAAGGGGATATATTGTTTAGTAGCTCCTATGGGACCATGTTAAATAATAGTAGTGATGATGGCTATTCTTGAATTTTTCCTGACACTCATTAGTGGAAATGTTTCTAGTGAATTTCGTTAAGCATGACACTTGGTTTTGAACTAAGAAATATTTTATAATGTTCAACAAGTATCCATCTATTCCATTTTTGTAGAGTTCTATTTTTAAATATCAAGAATGGATGTTAAATTTGTAAAATGCCCTTGCAACCTCCACAGTGAGGAACTTATGGTTTTCCCTTTTGGATTTTTTAATACAAGGCAGTGCATTCACAGACATCCTTAACCCAAACCATTCTTGCATCCTGGAATAATCACCACTTGTGGTGTTTTACTAGTTTAATGTGGTGCTGGTTTTAGTGTGCTAATACTTTAGTTAAAATGTTTGTGTTAATACTTATAACGCAGACAGATCTGTGTCTTTTTTTGTTGTTCCATTTTTTCTTTTTGGGTTTTGTATCAATGTTATGCTCATTTCAAAAAAAGTATTTGTATTATTTTTGTGTTTTATTACTATATATTTCACCTGGTACGTACACTGTTATAATGATAATAATGCTTGGTCTACTCTCTCTTCATACTATGGCTACAATGGCTACTATTACTGCTACTATTAACATTAGTAACAACTGTGATGATTTTCTGAAGGGTTTCAACGTGCCAAGCTCTGTTCTAAGTATCTCACATGTATTGTCTCATTTAATTATTACCTCAGTGCAGGGAGGTAAGTGTTGCCAGTAACCTCCACTTACAGATGAGAAAACTGAATCGGCGGGTGTGGGGATGAAGCTTGCCTAAGGTTGCAGGTCTAGTGTGTGGCGGAACTGTGATTTGTAATCACCATGCCGTTCTGACTCTTCAATCATCTGTCTTTCAAGGCTAAGCTGCTTTGTGGTCTCCTCTGTTCTCTCTCAATGTGTTAACCAGACATTCTCAATTTTCTTTTGACTAGTAGTTTTTAATGTTTCTCATGGCAATTTAGATGTTCTACCAACATTCTTAATCCTATAATCGCTACCTTTCTAACTGAACATAAAATGTGTCTGGATGTTTGCCATGGACTTCCAAGACACAAATTGTGCCTGGCAATTTAGCTGGCGGGACAACACCTAAACACATAAAAAAAGTGAAACAACTCCAAATCAAAATGACAATCACTCAAGGCAGGGCTTGACAAACTGCCAAATAATAGGGTCAATATTTAGTGCTCATGGAATTCAGTGGAGGAGGGAGGAGTCCTGTGGAGGGCTGAGGCAGCCTTTGGGAGCGGAGGTTGGTTTCCGATGGAGAAGTGAAGGAAGAGCAATTCCTGTGTGCTTAACTCTGAGGGCTCTTGGAGGGGAGCACAGGGACAAAGGGAGGCCGACAGCAGGGTCGGTCCCTTGAAGTCCTGAAACCCTGAGCGACAGCCTGGTTTTTACTGCTGCAGAGAACTTTATGTTACTTAACGAATTCCCTGTTAAAGAACATCAGGCTGTTTTCTTCTTTGTCAGTGCAATAAACAAGGCAGACGTGAACAGCATCCATGGCAGGGGTCAGCAAATTATGGTGCATGGGCCAGCTCTGGCCGGCTGCCTGCCCATTTTTGAAATGAAGTGTGACTGGAACACAGCCATGCCCATCATTTACATGTTGTCTATGGCTTCTCTGATGCCTGTATTAGTCCATTCTCACATTGCTATAAAGAACTGCCTGAGACTGGGTAATTTATAAAGAAAAGGGGTTTAATTGACTCACAGTTCCGCATGGCTGGGGAGGCATCAGGAAACTTGCAATCATGGCGGAAGGGGAAGCAAGCATGTCTTACGTGGTGGCAGGAGACAGAGAGAGAGAGAGCACAAAGAGGGAAGTGCCCCTTATAAAACCATCAGATTTGTGAGAACTCACGACCACAAGAACAGTCTGGGGGAACCACCCCCATCAGGTCTCTCCCTTGACATATGGGGATTTGAGATGAGATTTGGGTGGGGACACAGAGACTAAGCATATCAATGCCATATTGGCAGAGTTGAGTAGAGCCAGGAGAGAATGTATGTGCCACAACCTAAAATATTTACTGTTTGTCCCTTTACAAAAAAAGGATGTTGACCTCTGACTTATGACAACTTCTCTTATTTCTTTAGTATAAATTCCTCAAAGAGCATTTATGAGCCAAAGCACATACACATGAAAAGTTTTGATATTCATTTGATCCATGTTCCTTAAAAATGTCATGCTAATTTACATATCCAGTAGCAATGTATGAGAGTGACTTTTTCCCACATGCATACCAACTCCAGTCATTACAATGACTTAAAATTTTTACCAGTCCTACAGGTGAAAAGAGATATGGCAACATTACTTTATACATTTATTTGTCAGGGAGTTTTAAAATTTTTTCTTATGTTAAATTCCTGTTCATATTCTTTGCCTTCTTTTTTATTGGGATGTTCCAATTTTTGTTATTATTTTCTGAGAAATATTTATACATGAAAAATACCCATTATCACATATGTTGCAAATGTTTTCCTCAGTTATCATATAACTTGAACTTCATTTGTGATTTTTTTTTTGGCCATTTTGCTGTTTGAGTTTTATGTAGTTAAGTATATGGGCAGAGTCTCTTCATGGTGTTTGCCTAGGGTGCCATGCTTATGAAACTTTTCTCCAGTTCAAACAATTTCTTAAGTAATTTGTGGCTTAACATTTTTACATGTAAATATTTAATTCATCTGATATTTGTTTTGTATAATAAGGAAGGCTCTACTTGATTTTGCCAAATGGTGAGCCAGTTATTACTAAATAGTATTATTTATTAGTCTGTCCTTCCCCATTTATCTGAAATGTCATCAGTATACTACTGAGTTCTGATACATATACCCGACTAAGTTTCTGAGCACACTATTCTAAAGTCAGATTCCTTGAGTTTGAATCTCAGCTCCACAACTAATTTGGCCAAATTTTTTATCTTTGTAGTTTGGAAGAATTAAATAAGTTGACTTATATAAAGTGCTTGCATGGTACTTGGCACAGAATATTTGTCCAACAAATGTTATCTGTTATTTTTGTTGTTATCCGTCTATTCATTTTCCAGCATTGTGGAATTTGTTTATAATTTGTTTTATTTCAATATGGAAAGTTCCCTATTACAGTTTTAAAAACATCTTTTGGGATATTTCCGTGCATTCATTCTTCAGATACTTGAAAATAATTATGTCAATAAAAACTTGTTTTGATTTTAACTGGAATTGCATTAACTTCATAGAATAATAAAAAGTGCGTATTTATACTTTTGTGTGTATAATTAAAGTATTAAGTGCGTATAATACTTTATATTATTGAGTCTTTTTATCCAGATGAATAATTGTTCAGTATATCATTCAAGTCTTCTTTTATCTTCTTCAGTGAGATTTTGTCAGTGTAATTCTGTTCAATTCTGTATAATTTGTCAATATAATTTCTTGTTAAATGTATTGGGTTTCCTAGGGAGATAATTACATGATCTTAAAACAATGATAAAATTCTCACTTTAAAACATTTATCACTTCTTTCCTTTTTCTTATTTGTCTGGCATTTTTTAGAATGTCCAAGGAAATATTCACTAATAGTTCTGATAGCAACTATTCTTTTCTTGATTTTGACATTTTTTCCAACAGATTTAACCTAACAATTTTATTTCCTTAAAAAAGAAAACATTTTTAATTTAATTTAAAAAATTAGAGACTATGTTCTCTTGGCTGTAAAATTAATATTATCATTATTAAGAAAAACGAAATATATATTGAGCACTTACTATGCACTCATTTCTATGATTTTAAAGAATCTTAAAATATGGCTCTTGCCCTTAGAAGGTTTATAATCTCATGGAGAAGATAAGCCTTCTGTTCTTTTGTTCAGCAAACATTTGTTGAATGTTTACATATGCAAATTAAAAGTCCTTCCTCTGGAGAAGTTGACAGGCTAAGGAAGAGATAAAGCATGCACATGAATGTTATGATACAAGCTTGTAAATGGTGAACCAGCTTAATAGAAATTCAAATAAAATGCTGTATGTTTGAAGGCCCCCTGCATTAAAAGAAAGGTGTCCATGTGAAGTAGCGTAGGGTAAACGTCAAATAAGTGATGTTAATAGCACAGGGCTTTAGAGGAAGGGTTAGTCACCCAGGTTGTGGGCAGTTGGGGAAAATTTTACTCAGGAGATAAGACAAATTGTCCTTATTGATTTTCACTCTGACAATGCCTCTAATGCCTCGTCATTGAGTATAATGCAAATCTTCTCTTGGTTTCTATGCTAAATACTATGAAGCTAAGAAGAATTTTCCTATTCCTAGTTTATGAAGACATTAAAAAAAATAGTTTTAAATGTCAATTTCATCAAATGTCACCGAAGCATCTACAGAGATGATCAAAGGTGTTTCACTCGAAAAACATTAATAAGACAAGGAGCTGGGTCTTGACAGGGGAGCAGGAGCTAAGCAGGAAGGCGCCCAGAACTCAGGAAGAGCATGGCACACCCAAAGGAGCAGCGGCATGAGCCAGGAGCACAGGTGAGTGGACTGCTGGAGCCAAGGGCCTGCTGAGGGGGTGGGGCATGGAGATGAGAGGGAGAGGGAAGCTGGGACCAGAACACAAAGGGCTCCTGCAGCCAACCTACTCAGAATTTACTAAGAAAACGACCTTCACACATCATCACATCTCCTTCAAAGATAAGATGGGTAAAAAAAAAAGAACTCACTTTGAATAAACATGAAAGTACATACAATCATGAACACCCAAAAGTATTTCCATGTAAATATGTATAGGAAAATAAACGAGACCCAGTAAGGCTATAAAATCATTAATTTTAAAGTTTAAAGAAATGCCATTTGATACATTTACACTTCATTTCTCAAGCATATTTGTACCTGTTGTATGGTCTTGTTAGAAAAAATAATAGCTGAGCCTCCTTCTTCAATGTCAGGGTAGTCAGGAAATGTCCCGGTTAAATTTCTACAGGAAAAAAAAATAGCAAATTAAAATAGAAATGAAGTCCTCTCCTGTTATATACCCCATTTAATTTATTTGCTTATGTTCATTTAAATGAGTGATGGTCATTAAGGGTGGAGGGTTCCCTGTAAATCAAGGGCCGGGCATGGTGTCTTGAAGAAACTGAAGGTACTGATGGCATTCAGTAGCAGGTTTCTTTCCTCTAGAGAATTGTTAGTCTGATGCAAACATCTCTCTTTAAAACAGTTTGTACTTTTTTTCTTCCTTTTTTTTTTAAATGTTGAGATGCTCTGTGTTTGAGTTAAGAATGAAGACAGAAGCACAAATCATTTCTTCCTGTTTAAAATTGAGAATAAACACAGGATTTTGAAACTAAACAGAAGGACAGAGTTGTCGAAATTACACAGTTAGTAATACCGTGTTAAATACCCACCCATGGTTTAGGTTTTAGTTGAGTCTGAGGCCCTATGTTTTATGGGTTCCAAATAGTATTATTTTTCCATAACCACATTTTAAAAAAGCAGACTTTGAAATTTAGTGTTGAGAATTTCAGAAGGGGTAGGTAGTTAGTATTCTTAAAAGAAACTGACTTTGACATGAAAGTTATATTTATTGTACGTAAGACTACCTGCCAAGTTAGTTCCATTAATTCACAGAAGTACAGAATCTGAGGTTTAGAGGTGACCACCATGTTTAAAATGGCTCTTAAGAAACTGGTTCCCAAACTTTTGGCCTTAGAAGCCCTTTATATTCTTATTAATTTTTGAGGATCCCAAAGAGTTGTTGCTAGATAAGTTACAGCTATCGATAATTTACTGTGTTAAATATTAAATCTGGCTGGGTGCAGTGTTTCACACCTGTAATCCCAACACTTTGGAAGGCTGAGGTGGGAGGATCACTGGAGTCCAGGAGTTTGAGGCTGCAGTGAGCCATGACTGCACCGCTGCACTCCAGACTGGGTGACAGAACAAGATCCTATCTCCAAAATAAACAAATAATTAAAGCTTAGAAATTTATAAAATATATATTTTAGTTAATTTAAAAATAAAGTAAGCTCATTATATGTTAACACAAATAACATTTTATGGATAATAAGTATATTTTCCAAAACTAAAAGAAAAGAGTAGCGAGAAGAGTGTCACAGTTTTGCATCTTTTCAAGTCTCTTTTGTGTCTGACTGAATGGCAACTACCTGGATGCTTATATCTGTTTCTGCATTCAGTCTGTGGAAATCTTTTGTTTTGGTTTAAATATAGGAAGAAAATCTGGCCTCACATGGATGAGTACACAGAGCAAGAAGAAGTATTTTAATAGCCCTTTTAGCTAACTGTGAATATTCTGCTTTGATACTACACCACAGCTAGACAACTAGTAGCTTCCTATAGGCTAGCTGTGATGTGGAATCTGAACCCGTATCAACAAACTTTCTCCCTCCCTGTCACATGAAAATCCGTGGATCTGTCTTGTGCCTGGAATAGACCTTTTACCCATGCATGATTTTGTGTCCTCAGGTCTTGGTCACTGGAAAACAATGGTTTGCAGAATTATGTGGGTCTTCCCACAGTTGATACATTTCATCATATTGAAAATCGCATTCATTAATAATACCACAGATCTTATAATGGAAGGTCTAAGTCATGGGAACCTCTCCAACTCATGGGAGTGAATACAAATTTTCTAAAATCATAATTTTTTTCTGGAAAGCTCAAATTTTACCATTGGCAACAACTATTGTCGATGGTTTATTCTTCTTCAGGTTCATCTGATTCACTTTTGAGGAAAGTCTCCCCAAAACCCAAAGTCCAGAGTTTGTCAGTTGTTTTCTCAAGGGACAAATGACATTCCATTAAGAAGTGGCTGGTTCAACTCAGGCTGAAACACCTCACAGGTGCTTCTTGGAGACAATCTTCACGCTTTGGAGTGCAGCAGAAGGGATTTATAAGCACTGCTGATTTTGTCACGTAGAATGTTAAAAAGCTATGTGTTTCAAAGGTCAAGTCTGAATAATATTATTTTTTATTGCATCCTCAAGAACATTGTCAAATAAAATAAAAGTTGAAGGAAAAATAATAATTTTAAGTTCTGGGGTACAAGAGCAGGATGTGCAGGTTTGTTACGTAGGTAAATGTGTGCCTTGGTGGTTTGCTGCACAGATCCACCCATCGCCTTAGTATTAAGCCCAGAGTACATTAGCTATTCTTCCTGATGCTCTCCCTCCCCCCATGCGCCTGCCCCAACAGGCCTTCCCCATGTGTCCAATTATGTCGATCCCTCCATGTGTGTCGTTTCCCTCCATGTGTCTGTGGGGGACACAGGGTTCTCTCTGTTCAGCTCCCACATATAAGTGAGAACATGCAGCGTTTGGTTTTCTGTTCCTGCATTAATTTACTGAGGATAATGGCTTCCAGCTCCATCTATGTCCCTGCAAAGGACATGATCTCATTCCTTTAATATTCCATGGTGTATATGTACCACATTTTCTTTATCCAGTCTATTACCAACGGGCATTTGAGTTAATTCCATGTATTTGCTATTGTGAATGGTGCTGCAATGAACATATGCATGCAGGTATCTGTATAACAGAATGATTTTTACTCCTTTGGCTATCTAACCAGCAGTGGGACTGCTAGGTCAAATGGTATTTCTGCCTCTAGATCTTTAAGGAATCATCACACTGTCTTCCACAGTTCCTTTCCACATTCCCTTCTCTCTGCAACCTTGCCAGCATCTGTTGTTTCCAGACTCTTTAATTGCCATTCTGACTGGTGCGAGATGGTATCTCATTGTGATTTTGATTTGCATTTCTCTAATGATCAGTGATGTTGAGCCTTTTTTCATATATTTGTTGGTCACAAGAATTTTTTTTTTTTTTGAAAAGTGTCTGTTCATGTCTTTTGCCCACTTTTTAATGTTTCTTTTTTTTTTTTCTTATATATTTGTTTAAGTTCCTTGCAGACTCTGGATATTAGACCTTTGTCAGATATACAGATCGCAAATTTTTTCTCCCATTCTGTAGGTTGTCTGTTCACTCTGATGAGTCTCTTCTGCTGTGCAGGAACTCTTAAGTTTAATTAGATCCCATTTGTCAATTTTTGCTTTTGTTGCAATTACCTTTGGCGTTTTCAACATGAAATCTTTGCCTATGCCTATGTCTTGAATGGTATTGCCTAGATTAAATAAAATTATTTTTAAGGGCGGCGTATGGCAGTGAAGTCTACAGTGACTTTTGTGCTGGAGCTGGTGGCTTGATTCCTGGGTCAGCAGATCTGCCCTGCTACTATTGTACCATTGGTGTCAATGTCAAGAAAGCAAAAATAGCAAGCAATGTCTTGGTATTCATTTGAAAGCAGTTTGGCTTTCGGATCCCCTGAACAGGTCTTGAAGGCCCCCAGGAGTCCTGGGACACGCTTTGAGAGCCAGGGGCCCTGGGGACTGGGACAGACTTAAGAGAGCCATTCCCTTGGCCACTGCTTAAATGTTTCCCATGATGGTGAGCTCACTCCCCCGAGGCAGCCCATCCACTTCTGGATACTTCCTGACACTGCACTGTCATCTTACTCCCTGGGCCACTGAGCCACCCTCTGGGTCCAAACAGAACTTGATTCTTTTTCTACACAGGAGTTACTTTGGTGGGATCACTCACTTACTCCTCCATCCATCCAAGCTTTCATTCATATAGTCAACCAACAAATATCTGTTTAGTCCCAACTAGATTCTAGATGCAGTGATGGGAGACAGAGATCTGACATTCAAAGATGGCAGAGGTTGCCCTCACGCAGCTCACATTCCACAATCATATGGCCGATGCGGATATTGGGCCCCAGGTGGTGTTTGTCCACATGACTCATGTCTGAAACCTTGTTAAACTGACCATGATCTGCCTCAGACCCGTACATCGCCCAGCCTGGACAGGGCTTAGAGAGAAACCATGAATACATTAGGAGTCAAAACGATAGCGCTGTTTGTTTCAGTCCCAATCACATTTTTCCTTCAATAACCACTTTTACAAGGAACTCCACTGCATAATTTTATTTTCGTATTGTAAAGCTTGAGTGTTTTTGAGGACTCAAAACAAACTTAGTGACATATGAAAAAGCAAAAAGAATTTACATATGTCATTTCTAACATGGAATTCTTAATTATGGAACACATCGATGGTCATACTAAGATTTAATAATATTATGTTATCATGGTGCTTTTGGTAAAGATAGTATTAAATATATCATTTATTTAATTTTAGACAGAGTCTTGCTCTGTCACCCAGGCTGGAGTGTGGTGGTGCAATATTGGCTCACTGCAACCTCTGCCTTCTGGGTTCAAATGATTCTCATGCCTCAGCCTCCCGAGTAGCTGGGACTACAGGTGTGCACCACCACGCTTGACTAATTTTTTTTTTTTTTTTTTGGAATTTTTAGTAGAGATAGGGCTTTGCCATGCTGGCCAGGCTGGTCTCAAACTCCCGACCTCAGGTGATCCGCCTGCCCCAGTCTCCCACAGTGCTGGGATTACAGGCGTGAGCCACTCTGCCTGGGCTATATTATAACAGATGAACATATTTAGTTTTCCTTTGACATGTTAGTTTATATAATTAGTCATAATCTGAAATTTAATTAGTCTTATCCTTAAAGAATGAAAAAAAACTATTGTAGGGTACACATTAAAAATATAAAATTTGTGTCTAGAAAGTGACAATGTGCCTGAGAGCTCTTTATCACACATACACAGACACACCCACAAATGCTTGTGCAAACAGACGGGTGTGCACTATCCCTTTCTTGCTCACTGCACTCCATCTGTCCCTCCGTGGGTGGCTAGAAGGCCTCTGTTCACACAGAGGTTGGACCCCTGGTGTGATACTCCCAGGGTGCCCTGGCTTTGCACTGACAGAGTCTCTCCTTGGCCCCCTCCCTGTGACTTGGCCACTTACAGCATGTTAAGAGAGACAGTTATGAGTTCTATTTTATATTCCTGAGACTTTACCCCCTTGGCTGTTGTATTTCTCCCTCGCCGCATTTTCAGCTGTGTCCTGTGACACAAACAGGAACCCATCCTGACATCCGACTGAGCCTCCTCAGAGTCAAGGCACAGTTAGTCCCGCTCCTGCTATTAATTGTAAAGAAGCTGCGAGGTGATGAGTGCTCTGTGCTTTGGGCTCAGTGCACTGCATGAGGTGTAAAACCTTCAGGGGAGAGAGGGCTGATGATCACAGACCAGTGAACGGAAAATATTTGGCTCCCACGATGTTTCTGGTGTAAACACATGGGGTCAGAGGCACTGACTGCAGGTGACTGCCCACCTGGGGACTTCCCCAGGAGTAACTCAGGAACCCAGATTACAGGGTGTCAGGAAGACAGTTCTCTTGGTTACAAGTGGAAACCAAAGTCTCTGCTTTTTGTGGAACCTGATTCCTCTGAGCCACCCTCTTGCCCTAATGGGCACTTACCCTGTCTTTGTTTTCCCGGGGTCTCAGGCCCCTGGAGAGGCATAGGCTGTCCTCTGGACGCTTGGACACACATGTTCACCAACCGTGGTGCCTGGGACCCACAGGCCGAATGCCTGGAAAACCCTCTGCTGTGCTTAGGGCTGCCACATGGTGTGGGCGTCTATAGTATTCAAACAACTGGAATTACAAAACACTGGGCTCTGGGCCCTGGACAGGCCCTGCTAGTCACGCACACCTCAGGCCGCAGGCACTGTCTGCCCATGTGTCCCAGGGAGAGGGGAGAGGGGAGAGGGGAGCCACCACCTTCAAGAGCCGATTTGTCCCCCTTGGACCCGTCTTGCCACTTCCCCTGACTGTGGCTGCTGGGCCTGGGGTCTCTTGGGCCCTTGGTGTCTCCCACCTCATGCTCCTGGGGACCCTCTCCTCCTTCTGTGCCTCATCCCCTGTAGATCTGCAGGACGCTCAGGTCTCACTCATTTAACAAACTCGCAGCCTCTTGAGCTCCCAGCCTCCTCCAGTGACTCTCTCATCTCTGTCTCCTTCCCAGGCTGGCTCTTCAAGAACTCTTCACGGTCGCTGTCTCCATTAAAGCAGCTCTCACCAGGGATGATGGGCTGTGCTGCGTCTCCCGCCCCCTCATAGTCACATGCAGACGTCCCAGCTGCCACTACCTCGGGATGTGACCGGGTTGGAAACAGGGTCATTGCAGAAGGAACTGGCAGAGGCGCGGTCATGCTGGAGTAGGAGGGCCCCATCCAATCGGGCTGGTGTCCTCATGAGAAGAAGAAATGAAGGGAAGATGCTGAGAGATGGTGAGGAGAGAGGCCTGGACAGAAAGGTCCCTGGTGCCAGAAAGGTTAGGGGCCGCTGTGTTACAGATTGCCTTATCTCCTCCATGACAGCATCAGCCACGTGATGGGACTTATGTTTTAAGAGGATCACTTCTACAGAGGAGTGTCGTCCCTGAGAAAGGCACCAGCATTTGCTTGTAGGTGACCAAATGTTGACTAATGGTTCGGAAATACCTGAGAAACTTACAATGGTCTTATCAAATCAGCATCCACTTCCCACACTTTGTGTTCCCAGGTGCTCTTGCCTTTCTTGTTTCTCCTCTTGTTTTGTTCTGTACATTTGGGTGAAGTGAGAGAGTCCTCGTACAGATAGTCCAGGTTATATTTTTCATGCGACCACGTGATGAGTTCCATTTTCTGCATCGCTGGTTCCATCTGGTGGTTTGCATGCCCAGTCAAAGAGTCGGCTTGGACCTTGCCTGTTGCAGCAATCTGAGAGCAAATGAGAGCTGGCCGATGGAGGGTCAGGGAGAACGGATTCAGGAATGACATTGTAGCACACGCTGCATATCAACTTTGTAAATCAGCAAAACGATGCAAGTTCGCAGATAATCAAGTGGCTTTGGAATTAAGATTTGAAGTATAATTGAGGGAAAGCTGCAATTTAAATAATTATTATGCACAAAAGCAGCATATTTAACACAATGATTTTGCAGAGGATTTTGTGTTAAAATTGTTTTAATTAGGAAAGATCTCTGTATCTATTAAAGCACTTTACAAACTGCAAAGAGAAACCAAGATAATTATCCCCCAAAAGCTTAACATCCTTCCTTTTTCTCCATCCCAAAGATACACACCTCAGTAAGATCATTGGCTGTGAGATAACAGGGAAATTACTTTATTTGATCAAAAAACATACTATACACGATAATTAGGGAGGACTTCTCTGATATGATGGTATTTGAGCAAAACCTTAAAGCAAGTGAAGGAATGTGCCACTTGGTGTATTTTTAATTATTTACTTATTTTTGAGACAAGAGTCTCCCTCACTCTGTTGCCTGGGCTGGAGTGCAGAGGCGATTCTCCTGCCTCAGTCTCCCGAGCAGCTGGGACTACAGGCACCCGCCACCACGTCTGGCTAATTTTTGTATTTTTAGTAGATACGGGGGTCTCACCATGTTGTCAAGGCTGGTCTCAAACTCCTGAGCTCAAGTGATCTGCCTACCTTGGCCTCCCAAAGTGCCGGGATTACAGGCATAAGCGACCATGCCTGGCTGTATTTATTATTATTATTTTTTAGTCAAGGGCACAGGCTCTGAGGAGGGGGTCTCCAGAGTGCCCAAGGTGCAGCCAGGACAGCAGAGCAGCTGTAAGGCGGCGGGACAAGGCTGGGGGTGGGGACAGAGACTATCATGCAGACTGTTGTAAGTGGGGGAGCCATGGAATTTCATGTCTAGATCAGGGCACCTTTAAGAATGACAGAGGGTACTGTTAGTTTTTTATTTTTTACTGTTTTCTGAGACAGAGTCTTGCTTTGTCACCCAGGCTGGAGTGCAGTAGCACGATCTCGGCTCACTGCAACCTCCGTCTCCCGGATTCAAACGATTCTCCTACCTCAGCCTCCCGAGTACCTGGGATTATAGGTGCTTGCCACCCTGCCTAGCAAATTTTTGCATTTTTAGTAGAGATGGGGTTTCACCATGTTGGCCAGGCTGGTCTCGAACTCTTGACCTCAGGTGATCCGCCTGCCTCGGCCTCCCAAAGTGCTGAGATTACGGGAATGAGCCATTATGCCCAGCCGGGTGCTGTTATTAATTGAACATAAACTGGGCCTGACACTAGTAAACTGAAACATAGATGAACCTAACCGTATGGGCACTGGTTTCATTCTGAGCAAGAGAACTGGGAACCGTGAGCCGAGACATGGCATGATATGTCTTCTGTTTTAAAAGGATCATTCTCCTGTAGGAGGCACTGGCCCAAGGCACCGCTCTGCCATGAAGCCAGGGCCATCCAGACCTGCCCGCTCTCTCGCCTCCGCCTCCGCTATACTTTATTTTGTCCACGGGGTGTTTGCCTGGAAGCTGAGTGACTCAGGCCGTGTTGCTGCCATTTCCTTATCGTAGCTGGAAGGTTTTGCACCTGAGCCCCACAGCCTGGAGGCAGAGGCTGGGACTCCCTTGAGGCAGAGAAACCTCCTCTGCACTGTCGGAGGCAGTGTGCCTGCCTTGCTGGCCTGGCTGGACCTGTGGCACGCTACTACTCTACTCACTCATGTCAGTTTAGTTCATGGCTTACAGGCATCTCTGCCAGCCCCGCAGCATCTGTTCTGAAAATCAGGTGCTCTGTGCAGGGAACACTCTCTGGAGGCCTATTTCTCATTATTTTAAAAGGGAAAATTAAGACGCCTTACATGTTAACCACCTCCCCTCCCCAGCCGATGTTTTGTCGGATGATGGAAGCACACCGGGCAAAGCCTGCTCACTTCCTGAAATAATGATAAGAGGAAAGACCAGGTTGTGAAGAGACATGAATTGCCACTTTGCTTTTGGTTGAACGAAAAAGGGACAGGAGGAGAAACCCCTATGTGTGTATTTACACTTGCAGGTGCTTGGAGGCAGGCGAGAAGCTGTCCACCTGGATTTGCTTGGAGGCATGGGACTGGAGGGAGGCATGGGACCGGAGGGAGGCATGGGACCGGAGGGAGGCATGGGACTGGAGGGAGGAAGACTGCTAATTTAAAAAACATGCATTTCAGTATTACTGTCCTTGCTACAGCAAATAGGAACTATGTAATCAAATAAAACAATAGAATGGTTTATAATAAATATGTTTGGTTGTATGTCGTAGTTTTGGAGTTTGATTATTGACTTTATAATTTTTACAGTGGAATGGGTCCAATTTTCTTTGAAAATATTTTCGTTTCTAGAGTTAGGAAATTGTGACCTGTCTTTAGGGGAGTTACATTTTCTATTCGGCTTTCTTTTTTCTTTTCTTTCTTTCTTTCTTTCTTTTTTTTTTTTTTGAGAAGGAGTCTCACTCTGTTGCCAGGCTGCAGGGCAGTGGCGTGATCTCGGCTCACTGTAACCTCCACCTCCCAGGTTGAAGCGATTCTCCTGCCTCAGCCTCCCGAGTACCTTGGACTACAGGTGCCTGCCACCACACCCAGCTAATTTTTGTATTTTTAGTAGAGATAGGGTTTCACCATGTTGGTCAGGATGGTCTAGATCTCTTGACCTCGTGACCCGCCCACCTCAGCCTCTCAAAGTGCTGATATTATAGGCATGAGCCACAGCGCCCGGCCTATTCAGCTTTCTACTATTTGTTGGCTTTAACAATTAAAGCAATCTAGTTATTGCAACTCTGTTATTTTCCATTCTTACTACGTTTTTAACCTTCATTTATCATACATTACTCATTTCCATCGATTTCTGTCAGCTCCTGGGCTCTCCACTTTGTCGGATGTATGTTTATGCTTTTGTATCAGTATGATGCATTTACCTTGTTTTTCTTTATAATAAAGTTGAAGATCCAGTGCCATTTGTCCTTCCTTATTGTTCTCATTTTATTTTAATCCTAATGACTTTAACAATTATGTTTTCAAGTTCAATAAATAATCCTGTTGGGATTTTAATTGAAATTGCGTTCTCTCTATAAATTACCTAGAGCAGATTTATCATCTTTCCCTTTAACCAGAAACATAGTCCATTTCTCCATTTATTCAAGTCTTTTCTCATTTCTTCCTTTTAACACTCATAGACTTCAATTTTCATAAGGTTCTTATACTTTTCTTCCATATTTAGCCCATCATTGATTGTTAAAAATACATTTTGCCACTTTCTTTAAAATATTCATTTTTTATTTCCTTTTCATGTCCTTGTATTATCAATAATTTATATTATGGCACTAATTATATTAGGGGCAAAGGTCATCTACATTGTCCTTTCCTTTCCTGGGAAGACCTATAGTATTTCTCCATTAAGTTGTCTTGTTTAAAAAATATATTAAAAAAGAGTACAGCTGTCTTGTTTAAAATAAAACAAAAGAACTTTATATATGAGTATAGCTGTCTCGTTTAAAAAATACTTGGTTTTTCATTCATTCCTTCATAACATACCTATAGACTATTTTATGCCAGATACTGTTCTGGGAAAAGGCAGTGAACAGAGGACATGAAAATCCCTGTCTTTATTGAGCTTACATTTTATTATGCTGTGAATTAACCTTTTCTATTTAAAAATTTTAAAAATAAGATGAGTAATTTTATCACATGCCTTTTCTGTATGAACTTAAAATGATAAGGCTCACAGGTGGGGAACCCAGTAGAGCCCACTGGCCAAGGATGCCACGCTGTGGGCCTAAAGGCTCCAACCAGAAACTTTAAAATTAAGCTTTACACCTGATAAAGAAGCAGTTGGAAGGGTAGATGTATCATGAAAATTGTATTTTACTGGAAAGGAAGAAGCCCAGGGCAGCTGCCATTGATTAGTTAGCTGTGTGATGTGGGCAAATCATGGTATCATGGTGGGAACTTGGTTAGTTTTCCTCTCTGCAGAATGGTGCAATTGAACTAGCTTTATTCATTTAGTTATTTAAAAATAAGTATGTATGCCTAGTAGACAATTTCCACAGATCCTTTCAGCTCTGGAAACTCTTATGATTTACATGTGACAAATGCTGGGGAGGGCAATGTTAATTTTTTACATAATTTATTCCATGATTAATGTTACTTTCTTAATAGAAACACACTCAATATAGCCATCTGCCTTTACATTCTTTTATTTGCAAAAGCTGGATAAGAGAAACATGTGTGCCTGATATCTTTCAGTTAGCAAATGTGAGGTATGGAGCATTTGGTCAAGTTAAGGGCTATTAAAAATTTATGCATATTGTCAAAAATTCTTGCACGAATGTGAAAATGCCCATCTCTAGAGTTTGCAGGGATTTAGAAAGCAGAGCTACTACAATGATCAATCTTTCCCCTGAGGTCCGACACTGAGCTTCAACAGGCCTCACCATTTCAGACTCACAGGACAGAGATTTATCTGTGTTTCATCAAGTATGAAAAATATGTGGATGGAGGGGTTTCCAGCCGGTCCCTCCCCAAGTCATCCAGCCACCTCCATTAATGTCAGCAGGCTCATACATTTTTCCCACATTCTAAAGAAAGCAGCTTGTGCCACTGCACAGAAGCCTCCAAAGGTGGCAGTTGCTGCCTATAAATTCACTTACACTCAATAAAGGCAACTGACTGCACATGGACTTAATTACCATGGCCCTCCTTGGGAAACTGAGGGGCTCACTATTTCTCAAAGGAGAGGAGGAAAAAGTGGTACATGAAGCAAGGCAACCTCTTAGCAGCACATTACAAAATCTGATTTATTCACTGATGTGTCTACTTATTACCGGGATAGTCTTAGCAGTTATCACTCAAGACTGAAGCGTCCTTCTTGATTCGAAAGTATTATCTTGAATTCTACTCAGGCTTGTATCCTACAGGAACCTCCCTATCCAACCTCCTTTTTTTTTTTTTTAAATTTTATTAAAAGGAACAATATCTTACTCAGCACACAATTGGCTATTTTGGTTCTGGTTACTCTTCCACTCAGAAAATGAGATGCATGCATTATTTTCACCTTTCTTAAATATTTACTTGTGTAGAAAAATGAATACTCAGGGAAGAAGAGAGTACCTTAGGAAGGGATGGAAAGATTCTCCCATTCAAAGGCACTGTCATCCGTTTCTCTTCACCGACCCATCATTCAAAACCTGCGCCATCATTCACCCAGCAACCCCAGCAACCCCTCCTCATTGAGAGGAACAGGTCATTCCCTTTTCTAACTCAGGAATCCAGAAAGCTTAGGAAAACAGACATAGGAGAAAAGTCAGGTTAGCAAAATGTTCGGTCATCTACGTTTGAATTCACTTCTTATGCACTACTTTTGAAAAGAAGTAATCCTTTACAAGTAGAAACAAGAGTCAGTTGAAGAAAAGCACAACTTTAAGGTCTAGAGGCAAACTTTGAAGATTCCCCAGCCTTATTTGATCAAGTGCTAAATGAATATTTATCATATTTACAAAACACAAAGGCCTGATTGTTTCTGCTCAAAGCAGCACACACATGTTGACATACGTCTCCAAACAACACAGAAATTAAGAGCTTGCGAGAACAAACCGAATGGCTCTATATCCAAAGAACAGCTCTGTCCTCTGCCGCAGATGCATTAAGTACTGTAAAGAACATTCCCAAGTCCTCTTACTTCCCCAGCTACAGTGACTGCAGCAGAGATGCAATAGATTTGAGGTCCTCCACTTTCCCAGGATAGCACCAATTCTAATGTTTTTTTTTTTTTTTTGAGACAGAGTCTCACTCTGAGGTTGGAGTGCAGTGATGCAATCTCAGCTCACTGCAACCTCTGTCTCCTGGGTTCAAGTGATTCTCCTGCCAAAGCCTCCTTAGTAGCTGGGATTACAGGTGCCTGCCACCATGCCTGGCTCATTTTTTACATTTTTAGTAGAGACGGGGTTTCATCATGTTGGCCAGGCTGGTCTCGAACTCCTGACCACAGCTGATCCACCTGTCTCGGCCTCCCAAAGTGCTGGGATTACAAATGTGAGCCACTGTGCCCGGCCCAGTTTTAATTTTTTAGTGGTGTCCTTCCCCTCTTTAGAGTGATTCTCTGCCCTGGATGGCATGCAGAGGGTAGCAGTGACTGCTTAGCCCATGGGTTCTTCAGGTCATGCCCCATTGGCAGCAGCAGGGATCTCGTTTGTCACTTGGATTCCAGTGGGATGGACAGAAAAGCACAATAGAGGGTATACTGGGACCCAAGGGTGCAACCTGGAACAGCAGGTCCATAAAGAGAAAATCCATTCAGTGCATTTGCCAAAGAGCCCTGAATCTGTCTTTCATTATGACTTGGAGCCTGGATAAACCAAGAGAGCCTAAAGCTGCTGGATGTTCTTAATTTGTTTTACTGTGATGACTGACATCAAAACCTGCAATTTCACGTGAGCATGCACCTGTCCCTAAGGCCTCAGTGAATAATGCCTGGACCTTAAGTTCTCATCCCACCTCTTCCTCCATTCAACCTAATATATTTTCCACCAAAGCAAACAGTAGAAAAAGTTATTTGCCTTCTCATATGAGTAACCTATACATGGTTCACATCTCTACAGATCACAGCTGCTTTTGAGAATTTACTAAAAATATAATTACACAAGGAATTCAAAATAATGAGCCTCTAACTCACCTCTCTGTATGTGACCATCAGTCTCCCTCTGTCTTTCTAAAACCTCTTTTTTCATGCTGAAAGTAATTCACGCTCCATGCAGAAAACGGACTACAAAGGGAAAGAATACATACAGCCATGGTCCTCAGAAGATATCTATTGTGAACCTTCAGGTGGCTTCCTTTGATGTCCTTAGAAGTCCTCAGAGAGAACAATTCTGAACTTTCTCTTGAGAAACAATTCCAGTTTTACACAATGCTCGCGTTTCAAAAAGTCTTTACTCACCCAGATTGTAGTTCTCAATCTGACAGTAACTAGGCAGGTTTTTAGCCAAGTTACCTGACTTTTCTGAGTCTGCTTTGTCATCTACAAAATAATTGGGGCAAGCCACAGCCAGCTTTCTCAAATCACGCGATTCTTCTCCTTCTCTCTTTCTCCCCTCCTCTGTCTTTTTCTCTTTTCCTTTTAACTACACAGAACCATCACTACGCTCTGCATGAAGATGCTAAGAAGTAGGAGAGAGGCAATTAGGAGTTAGGAAAGACCCGGGTTCCCAGGTGGCACCTAGTGAGCCATGTGACTTTGTGCAACCACCATCTGTTTCAAACAAAATGCTGACCACCTACCACTCCTCTGCAACACGTGGCTGAGGACATTTGTGCTGGCATGCTCAGAAGGAGGAGACCCACTTGGTGTTGTGGGAATCAGAAACCTGAATATTAATTCCAGCTTCACCTGTTACGAGCCATGAGCCCTGAGAAAGCCACTGAGCATGTCTAAGACTTGGGTTCCCATGACAACTTTCTGGGGCAGCACCTGGTGCCGTCCCCTTGCCTAGCAGGAGCAGCAGAGAAATGCAAGTTCATCTGAGAGAAAGGACCAGCTTTTAAAGGTGTGACTAGTGAGGGGAGGTGCTGCAGGCCTGAGAGCTCGGAGATACTAGCAGGGAGAGCATCAGGCTGGAGTGGAGGGAGGAACGTGAAGACGTGACATTCTGTCCATTGCCCGAAGCTCTCTGGACAGTGAGTATGGTCGCTCTCGCTATTTGCGAATTAGCTCTCGAGTTCGACTGGCATCTACTGGGAAGATGACAGACAAGGAATCTGGAGGTCTCCCCAGGTCCCGCAAGCCTTCGAACGACAAAGCTGAACTCGCAGAACTGTACACTGAAAGGGGAGAATTTTACTGCATTTAAGCTGTATCTTAATTTTAAAAATGAAACAAAACAAAACAAAACAAAACAAAACAACGAAGCGTTTCAAGACCTCCTCCAGAAAGAATGAGCATTTGCTGGCGATCTGGAGGCATGCCCTGGAGACTCAAGCATACTGCGTGCTGTTTTTTTCTTTTTTTTTTTTCAGTTTGTCTGCCCTGTTATTATCCCCTCAGCTGCATGCCCACCCCCACCACTGGCAGCCCTTGCTCTCCGCGCCTCCACCACCAGCCAGTCTCTCCTTTTGTAGGTTGGCAATGCAGCATTTTGACTGTGGGAGCCAAAGAAGCTGTGTACAGCTGTGAATACAAAGGCCCCAGACTCCAGAATAAAAACATGGGGTACTATGGATATGGGAAACATCCAAATTGCAAGTCATTTATTTGAGAATCTGATAGACTTTCTATAGGTTTAACATGATTACTGAGGGTGTATCTTGTGCCACATATTGTTCTAAGGGCTTTATAGTTACAAATCTATATTACTCTACCTATGAGGTAGGTACTATTACTATACCTACCTCCTTTTTAAGATGAGGAAATCGAGGCACAGAAAGGTTAAGTAACTGGCTCAAGGTCACACAGCCTGCAAGTGATAGAGCCGGGATTTGAACCCAGGCAGCCTGGCTCTAGGGCCTCTGCTCCTCTGCATGTGTGTGGCATTTGCAATGCATTTGTTGATTAGAGATACAGAAGACACCATCACATCACAAGACTGAAAGCAGTGGCTGGTCTACACCCTCAGTCAGGCTCGTGTGCCGAGGACCCTGACAACCTCAAACCCCCGAGTTTTCCCAGGTCACCCCACTTCTGACTGATTATGTGTTGGCTTAAAAGACGGAATGTGGCTACCTAATTTACATCACTTTCAGATTCCTCAAGCTTATGTGAATTAAAAGGAATCTGCTAAAATCAGACTAGCAATGCCCTTCGGCCAGTGCCAGAGCTGGCACCTGATGGGAGTAGGGTAGAGGGTGGGTGTTTACTCCCTCTGTACTGAAGAATGAGCTGGAAGTCAGGCATATTTTCAACAAATGAAGTAACAGGCATAGGTGGCGGAGAAATGGCAATGTTCCACGATAGTGCAATTTGGAATTTTCACTTGGAAAGACTGTGAGGCCTAGAATCAGTCCCAGGGTCCAGAGATGACAGCCACTCAGGTGGCTCCGAAGCCCATTGGGAGATGAGGAGAGGCTGCTGCATCTTCAGGGGCAGGAGCCCACAGTCCCAAGGCTGGCTGTGGGCCACGCAGCCCACCTGGGCTTCAGGCTTCTCTGTTATCACCCCAAGGGGCTGGATGAAGTTACAGCTGAGACCCCTTTATGATACTTTAACGTGAAGCTTATTGATACATCCTGAGACCTAGACGGCAGTTCAAGCCGTGAGAAAAACCAATCAGAGCAAGATGTTTTCTGATAACAAGTGTACCCGTGACTGCTCTGTCCAATATGGGAGCCACTAGCAACAAGGGGCCATCAAAGCTTAAATTTAATGAAATAAAATGAACTGAAATTAAAAATTCAGATCCTCAGTCACCCCAGCCACCTTTCAAGTGCTCAGTGGCCCCATGTGGCCAGAGGCTACCACACCAAACAGTGCACATCAAGCACGTTTCCACCACTGCACGAAGTCCTATGGCACAGCCCTGGTCAGGACAAATACAAACGTCTGTAATTTCCTCCTTCGTTATGAATGCTATTCATGAATGAACAGGATTATGACGCTCATCTCATAAAGCTGTTGAGAGTTGTAGTAGACACTGAATAATGATCCCTAAAGATACTGAGTGCAAATCCCCAGAGTCTGTAAATGGTATTGCATATGAAAAAAGGGGTTTTGTAGATGTGATTAGATTCATGAGAGGGGGAGACGATTGTGGATTAGTCAGGTATGTCCTAAATGCAGTCTTAAGTGTCCTATAAGAGAGGGGTAGAAGGAGATTAGATGCACATAGAAGACAACGAGGTAACGTGACCACAGAAGCACAGAACACAGCGATGTGACCACAAGCCAAGGAATGCTGGAAGCCCCCAGAAGCTGGCAGAGGCAAGGAAGGGAGCTTCCGGAGGGAGCACAGCCCTGCCAGCACCTTGATGTCAGTCTCCCAACCTGTGAACTGGGGAGAAAATAAATTTCTATTGTTTTAAGCCACCAAGTTTGTGGTAATTTGTTACAATTCAACAGTAAACCAATACAAGGGTTAAATTAGTTAAAGTATAAAGCACTTCAAATTCCTGATGTAGAATTATAGAATGAGTGCTCAGTAACTGTGAGTCTCTATTATTATTATTATTGAATACACACCTAATGTGTCCAACCACCAAAATGGTTCTAATTACAGGGGAGGCCAGGGGCGGGGTACAGGGAAGGAGCCCACACTTGAGTTGTGACTCTGGGAGGAGGAGATAGGGCCAAAGGTTTAAGTAGAGGGCATCAGTGTTTGCTTGATGAACAACTGAAGTGCCTCCAAACCCAAAGCATGTTCCTTAAATTGCAATGTTTGACAAAAATAGCTATCTCAAATCGTTTATACAGTACAAAGAAAAATAATCACAACTATCACACTATCTAGAAAATTCTAGGCCTGTAGAGCTTAAGTGTGAAGCAAGAGAAAACACACCGGCATGGAGGCAGGATGTAAAATCCAAGAGAATTAACTAAAAAACTACAAGAACTAATGTGGGAATTCACTTAGGGATGCACACACTATATACAAGTCTGCAACCAATCACAAGGAAAATATTGGAAGAAAATCTCATTCGAAACAGAAAATGCACACATAAAATGCATACCCTCAACAAGTAATTTGTGGGGCCCAAGTATTTTATTTGCATCACCTCATTTGACCCTACAGAGTCAGAGAAGTGATACTCAGGGGCTCCCAGCCAGCAAGGGGGCATTCACTGGCAGAAACCGTGCAATGGGCTGCTGGGACAGTATCGTTTTTCTCACTGTTGCTTTCTTTCCCTCTCTTTCTGGCTTTCCTATAAGCCAGTTAAATTAAAAAAAAAAAAGGCCGGGCGCGGTGGCTCACGACTGTAATCCCAGCACTTTGGGAGGCTGAGGCAGATGGATCACCTGAGGTCAGGAGTTTGAGACCAGCCTGGCCAACATGGTGAAACCCCGTCTCTACTAAAAATACAAAAATTAGCTGTGCATGGTGGCGGGTACCTGCAATCCTGGCAACTCGGGAGGCTGAAGCACGAGAATTTCTTGAACCTGGGAGGTGGAGGTTGCAGGGAGCCGAGATTGCACCACTGCACTCCAGTCTGGGCAACAGAGTGAGACTCTGGCTCAAAAAACAAAAAAAGGCAAATGATAAACTGGGAAGTCATTATTGCAATAATTCAAAAGGCTTTGGTATCTGTAATACATATATAACTACATTTTAGAGATCACCTAAAGAAAAGAAAAAAAACACCCAAAAGGGAAACGGATAAATGACTGGGCATTTTACAATGCTTGTGACAAAGAAACCAAAAGATTCTTTAACTTCTCTATTAATACAATGCACACAAATTAAAAGATGACTGAGATACCATTTTTCTTTTATCAATTTGGTAAAATATTTAAAAAGATCATAATCAATTAATTAACTAGTGCATCCATGCAATCGAAAGTGAGGCCATCAAAACAAAGATGGTTTTCTTTGGAAAAATATTTTAAGGACAAGGGAAAAGTCAATGTTAAATTTTTACAAATTGGAGAAATGATACCTAAAACTGTAATTAAAATATATATGTGAAAGAAAAGGACTGGAAGGAAATTTATCAAAAAATTTCATGGTAGCTATCTCTACATCCTCACAGATGATTTCAATTTTCCTCTTTAAGCTCTATCTTGTGAATGCTCTACAGTGATCACTACTTTCAACATTGGGGAAAAAAACTTCATGTACAATAACGTAGAAATTGAATTAAAAAACAAAGAACCCCTTTTGGCAACTATAAGCGCTAATTCAATGAGATAAGCATAAGTATTCCGAATCGTGGGAGTGCATATTAACTGTAGCTTTTAAGAATTTGTTGAGCCATCATTGTGTGTCCTATTGGAATTTATCCTGAGGACTGACCATGTTTCATGTTTCAAAAGACAATATTTGCTTTTTATTTGCCTTTGATTTAAAAAAGCAACGAAAGGGATTTTATCAAAGTCAATCAGATAAGTATAATCCAATTAAGGAAAATAAATTCACTCTTGACCTTCCATTACTTCAAAAAGAGGCATTTTTACATCTTTGTGAAGTCTGCACAGCACACCCACGAGGATGACTCTAATGGCCTCCAAACTGTCAGGTCAAGGACACTGGATAAAGTGTTCTCAAGGGATAGGCCAGTGAGGGCCGGATCTTCAAAGGTGCCCATAAACCCTGGGACAACTGAGAAGGCGCTCCCGGGATGACATCCAGAGCTGCTTCCGTCTCCCATGACCCTGCTGGGACCTCAGGTGGGGAAGCAACTCACATCCACGGCCAGCCCCGTCTCCCTACCCTTTGGTCAAAAGATGATTGCCACGGGTGTCTAAGTTATATTCATTGACGTTTGTAAAATCAGGGTGTCTTAAAAACGTAAAATCAACCCAAACAGATGGCCTTTCTTTTTCCTTACATATATGTTTTAGTGAGGGTTTTTATTATAAATATAAAAATAACACTTATTTTCTCTACTTCTAACAGAAAAATATGAAACAAAAAGTAACCCTACCACTCTAGCCCCTAGAAGTAGCCATGCTGACAGTTTCTGGTGTATCCTTCCTGAAGTTTCCATCCATCTGCAAATATATATTTATTTTATTTATTTATTTTTTGAGGCGGAGTCTTGCTCTGTTGTCCAGGCTGGAGTGCAGTGGTGCATTCTCGGCTCACTGCAACCTCCACCTCCCAGGTTCAAGCAATCCTCTCGCCTCAACCTCCTGAGTAGCTGGGATTACGGTCACCCGCCACCAAGCCCAGCTAATTTTTGCATTTTTAGTAGAGATGGGGTTTCACCATGTTGGCCCAGGCTGGTCTCAAACTCCTGACCTCAGGTGATCTGCCCACCTCAGCCTCTCAAAGTATTGGGATTACAGGTGTGAGCCACCGTGCCTGGCCTGCAAACATAGATTTAATAAGTTAAATCTGTTTGTGAATATATATATATATATAAATATAAATATTTTAGCATATTTGGGGTTACAGTTGTACATAGTGCTTTCAACTTGGTTTTGCCACTTAATAATAAATTAGGTTTTACCCTGTCTATATGAAAGTAAAGAATCATTTCATTTACAGAAAATATATTTTTGAATACCTATTCTTTGACACACGAGAAAATGGGGGAAGTTCCTGATGAGGGAAATTCATGAACACTGAGCACACAGCATATAATCCTTGTTAGCTCTGGAAAGGACAGTTTTAGGTGTAAACCAACGTGATTTAATCAGAAGACTTAAATCTTTTGAAACAATGCCTTTCTACCTGCATTTCCATGATTGCAACTGCACAAAATCATCCCAAGTATATTTTCTCCAGACCCAATTATGTAACTGAATAAGAATGAAACACTGTAATACCATTGGCTTGAAGCACCATTCACTGCTTATTCATGAAATTTATATACCAGTTTCATCCTGCTAGCAGGCACAGTCTTAATGGGACCTGCAGTTTACATGGGAGGGGGGCATCTGAGTGAGCAGTGGTTATAGTCTGGGAGAAATGACAGTGGCCCACACTTAAGAGGTCTAAGCACCCTTCATCTGTTCACAACTCCGTGAAACAGGGACGATTCTTGTTCAAATATCACAGATGAGGAAACCTACGCGCAGAGAAGCTAAGTGACTTGCCCAGGTGTACACAGCTATTTTGCGGGAAGCAATGACTCCAGTTTGCATTCCTAATCATTGTGTCAAACTGCCCGGAGGAGCAAAGCGGAGGGGCTCTCAGAGCTCACGGAGGAGACGGAAGGAACCTGGGAGGGAATGGTCAGGGGGCTTTCATCACAAGTCATTCTCAAGTTGAACAACAAAGCAGTGGGGCAGCACGGTGAGGAAGCGAAAGAGAGGAGTGAGGGTGGGGACCCTGAGTCCTTGGGACCCATCCTGTAAGGGCCTCAGTCAAAGAGCGGGGTGAATGTTGAGACCACAGCGGAAGCCCCGGAGTGGCTGACGAGAATCTGTGAACTTCGAGGCGGTGCTCATCTTCCCACCTGGGCAGCATTTTCGATGGTAGCAAAATGGAGGGGACCTGATGGATAGGCCCCTGAGACATGGGCCTGGCACCACCTATGTTCATGGGGGAGAACTAGCAGCCAGCAGAGCCGGGCTCAGACCCAAGAGGCTTGGACTGTGGGTGGCCAGTGCCTGGGGACAAGTGGCAGAAACCACGGGCTGCAAAGGAAGCCCCCAACAGACCAGGTGGGCCGGACCAGCACAGCCACACCACATGGCTGTAGAAACCCACCAGGGGCTGGGTGCGGTGGCTCACGCCTGTAATCCCAGCACTTTGGGAGGCCGACGCGGGTGGATTACTTGAGGTTAGGAGTTTGAGACCAGTCTGGCCAATGTGGTGAAGCCCTGTCTCTACTAAAAATACAAAATTAGCCTGGTATGGTGGTGTGCACCTGTAATCCCAGCTACTCGGGAGGCTGAGGCAGAAGAATCACTTAAACTTGGTGGCGGAGGTTGCAGTGAGCCGAGATCACATCACTGCACTCCAGCCGGGGTGACACAGCGAGACTGTCTCAAAAACAAACAAACAAACACAAAACAAAAAAACCACCAGGGTATGAAATGGTGTGCCTGGCACTCTCCCCAGCTGCCAGCTGTTAGTGTAAGGATATGAAATTTCCTTTTACAGTCAGATGCAGTAAGGAGAAGAAAAATGGGGCAAGATTCTTGAGAGAGAGACATTTAAATTGACTTCAAATTTACCCAGGAGAGACAGTTAACCTGAAAGAGACTACTTTAAACCAGAAGAGACAAAGTCACCTATAATTGGCAAATGCAAGTCTTCCCTCCCCCACTGCTTTTTAAAATTATTTATTTATTGTCTTTTTTACTGTGACCCATTTTTGATGAAGATGCAAGTCTTATACCATGAGCAGGAGTGGGAGTCTGAGAACAATGGTAGTGACTGGAAAACTGGGTTTTGGTATTCTGGATAACAGAACATGATATTTTAAAGAACGACAAGCATTGGCATTTTTGCTGATATACTACTATTACTGTGATATATTTCTAACAGCTTTATGGAGGCCTGAGTGATATACAATAAACTGATCATATTTCAAGGATAGAATTTTATAAGTTTTGACAAATATATGCTCTCATGAAACCATCCCCAGAAAGCAAGGAGGAAAGTGATGGAGAAAGGAGGGCTATGTGCACATCGATACCATCTGCTCAATTAACAGCAGCCCTCCGTCTCCATTTATCATCATCAGTACAGAATTTACACAACATCAAATTCCTCATTTTAAATACCCCTCATTCAAAATATCCCATTTTGCTATAAAATATCTCTGATAAATAAGACATAGAAAGAAAATCTCACAAATGTAATCAATTTTGAATTTTTAAAAGTCATCACTTTTAAAATTGTATTGTAGGAAAGGATGGAACTCTCAGTCAAAAGCATGTCACTGTTATGTCAAACACTCATGAAGAAACTTTAGTATAAAACTGAAGTATTATTGAGGACATAGTGTATTAGGATCCCACATAAAGTTAATACAAGAAGTTTATAGTACTTTAGATTTTTGTAAATCACTGTAAAAGTAATTGATATGTATTAGACACCTATTGCTGCATAACAAGTCATTCCAAGCCTTAGCAGCTTGAAACAACAAACACATATTGCATCACAGTTTATGTGGGTGGGGAATCAGATGTGGCTCAGCTGGGTGCCTCTGCTTCAAGGTCTCCCACAAGGCTGTCATCAAAGTGCTGGTGGGGACTGTGGTCTCATCTGATGGCTCACCTGGGTCAAGGGGATTCACTTCCAAGTCTATGCCTGTGGTTCGTGGGTAGCATTTAGTTCTCAGGCTGCTGGAGGGGGGCCCTCAGCTTCTCAATGGCTGTTGCTCGGGAGCCTCCCCCAGCTCCCTGCCATGTGGGCCTCTCCACTGGGCAGCAGACACTATGGTGGCTGACTCCTCTGAGCCAGCAAGGGAAAAGGCAAGTGAGAGAGCAGGAAAGGCAAGCAGGATGAAGGTGATATCCCATCACTCTAGCCATATCCTTGTCTTTGGAAGTGAGTTACTAGGTATACCTTACACTTCAGGGGAGGGATCACTGGAGGCCAGCTTAGAGGCTGCCTGCCACAGATATCTTTCAACAGAATCTTTTGAGAGAAAGTTCAATTTTTCTACTGCCAACATTTAAATTCTCTGGTCCTGATGAGCTAACCACAGTTGGCGTCAGAACATCTTGAGACCTGATGTAATATGATGCAATACCCCATCAAGAAAACAGATGGCCAAGTCTGCCTTCTATGGCTCCTGGGATTTATCATAACAATCTGCCCTCTTTTCTTCCCTTCTTGAAATAAAATTGGTTTAAAAAATTCTTCTAATTAAGTTACCAACAAACTGTTCTGCTGTGTAGAAAAATTCTCTGATGAATACCATTTAAAAACCATCTTTTGTAAACAAGTTTTAACTCATTTAATGTTTCATTTAAGAGCATTAAAGAACACCCTTAAATATGAATACGCTTGGAGCCTTGTCCCCAAAACTACCTATCTACTCATTTGATAAAGTTTGGATGCCCCCTCCAAATCTCATGTTGAAATGTGATCCCTAGCGTTGGAGGTAGGGCCTGGTGGGAGGTGTCTGGGTCATGGGGGCAGATCCCTCATGGTTTGGTGCTGTCCTTGCTATAGTGAGGGAGTTCTTGCAAGATCTGGTTGTTTAAAAGTGTGTGTGGCACCACCCTCCCACGGCCAACCCCACACTCTCTCTTTTGCTCTTGCTCTTGCCATTTGACACGCCTCCTCCTGCATCACCTTCCACTGTAAGTTGAGTTAAAGCTCCCCAAGGCAAACAGGAGCAGATACCAGCACTATGCTTCCCGTAAAGCTTGTAGAACCTTGAGCCAATTAAGTTTCTTTTCCTTAGAAATTATCTGGCCTCAGATATTTCTTCATAGCAACGCAAGAACCACATAACACACCATCATTTCAAGGAGACCTGGTGGCCAGGTGTCAAGTCCCAGGAATCAGCAGCTGCCTCAAAGCATTATGACCGAGAGGGACCATGATCGAGAATCTCAAGCTTCTTACAAGTAGAGAGGCTGGCTAGATGCCAGAAGGGAAGGTTGTTTCTGGGTCCCGTGGCTTTCGGACAGACCTGGCATGTGAAGTCCTGCCATCCTGGGGCTATGTCATGCACCCATTATATTCCAAGCCATGTGGTCACAGAGGCACTATGTGGGCCGTTTTTCCATATTTAAAAAAATGAATTTCTGAATTCTTAGCCTTGGCACTTCACGCTTCTAAAACGAAGCCAAGAAACCTCATGACTCTATATCAATATGCTTCTGTGCTTAAAAACATACAATAACCTCAGACACTAAAGAACAGACTGGACATATCACGATGTAGCTCATATTCACCTGCATTCAATGAACCAATGCCGGATCTGGTCTTGAAGGTTCTCCTTGATGTCCAGGCCTTCTATCAACTTTAGGTCATTCTTGATGGTAACCAGGGCTTCCCTGTAGTCCTCTTCATGCTTCATCTGCACCTCGTTCCGCAGGCGGTCCACCTTTTCAGCCTGGATTACTGTAGCACTGACTTCATTAAAGAGAGGAGGTGGATTCTGAAAATATATACAAACAAAAAGGTTTGAGGTCATAAAAGTTACAGAGCTGGCAAAAATATCAGAAACTAAACAAATGTGTTAATATCTTCCATAGTGTCCTAGCAAAGGCAAATAAGAAATGCAAGCATCCAGAGGAAGCAAAGCTAACTGAGTACATTTACTCAGTGTATTTAATCCACAGTCCCTTACGTAATGCTTTATGTTCTTTTGTTTTGAAGTTTTCAGCTTCAATATGTTTGAGGTTTCTCTCTTGTCAACAACATAGATCTGGATTAAAAAAACTCAATCTGAGAATTATAGAAAAGAAAAATTTTATTCATTGTATAGAAGAAACATTTGGAGATAATCTTCTTATCTTAAGTTTCTTATCTAACACACTTTCTTTTTGTTTTGTTTTGTTTTTTTCCTTTCCTACCTTCTGCTGGATTTATGGAGTTAGTTTTGTTCATTCTTATCATGTAGTGGTTTAAAAATTATACATCTTATTTTAATCTTCTACTGGTTATCTTAAAATTTTAACATGTTACTTAATATCTATATTTCTATCTGTCTAGAATTTATCATAATCTAGAGCTTCTTTGAACAAGTATAGGACCTATGCATGTGTTCACTTTTCTTCCCACAACCTCTCATTTTATAATATCATAGACTGTAATTAATTTTGAAAACATGTGTTTACATTTAACTATGAGATGTCCTGGTTTCTCTGTTTACCCTTTGCATTAGTCCATTTTTGCACTGCTATAAAAGAATACTGGAGGGTGGGTAATTTATAAGGAAAATAAGTTTATTTTGGCTCATAGTTCTGCAGGCTGTACGAGAAGCATGGTGCCAGCATCTGCGTGGCTTCTGGTGAGGCCTCAGGAAACTTACAATCATGGCAGAAGATGACAGGGAGCCAGTGCCTCACGTGGTGAAAGGGAGCAAGAGAGAAAGAAGGGGAGGTCCCAGATTCATATAAAAAACCAGCTCTTGTGTGAACGGAGAGAATTCGCTTATCACCAAGAAGATGGTGCTAAGCCATTCATGAGAGATCTGCCCCCATGATCCATCACCTCCCACTAGGCTCCACCTCCAACATTAGGAATCACATTTTAACACGAGATTTGGAGGGGACAAGCATCCAAACCATATGACCCTTGTTCTTTTTTGTATTCAGTTTTCCTTTTGCTGAAGTATGTCCTTGAGTGTAACTTTCAGAATGAATATGTACAGCCATAAATATTATAAGGACTTGCATTTGTAAGGATGTCTTCATTTGGTCCCTCCCACTTGAATGGCATTTTGGTAGTTCCTTTGAGGAATTCTACTTCTAATATGTAGAGTTTCCAGCTCCATTTTTGCAAACGGAATTGTTGTTCCTTTGCAAGTAAGCTGTTTACCTCCCTGAAAGTATTTATAATGCTTTACTCTTAAGAGTTTTGAAAGTTCATTAAAATGTATCTAGGTGTAGGCATTTCTTCATTCATTGTATTCTCCTTTGGTAGGTCTATTCAATATAAAGAATTACCTTCAACTCTTCAAGTTTTCCTTCTATTATCTCTTTCTCTCCATTTCCTTGTCTGCAGTAAACATTAGATAAATGCCAGACCACCAGATTGATCTTTCATGACTCTGAGCTTTTATATTTTCCATTTGTCTATTTGCACTAGGTGATAGTGCAAATAGGAGAAAAAAATCACTATGTTATAGCGCAGATAGGAGATTTCTTTAGCTTTATCTTCCAGAACCAATTTGCTTTTCAGTTATGTATACCATTTGGATTATTTAAATTTTGGAGTGGTTACTGTTGTTGTTTTAATTTTGGGCATGCTCTTATATTCCCAGAATAGTTTCTTATTTTATACTTGTTCCTTTCTTATTTTTTGTAGTCACTATGGTGAACACTATTGTGATTGTTGTCATTAGGACAGGCTGCACCAATAGCTAAGTGGGCGAAATCCAGGAATACTAGGGAGCTCTGGAGTAAAGAAATGTCCAAGGGTAAGAGAACAACGTTAAAGTCCATTTTGAAAGCTGTGAAACAAGAATATGACAAAATTCAAGACCCTGTTTATAAGAGACATTAGCAAAACTATAAACTTAAATCAATTACTTCAAAAAAATCATTATCTTAAAGATTCAATTCATGTCTTAAACTAAAATTTTGAACGAATTAGTTAAATGTAACACAAATGTACACACACATATACACACACTCTCAAAGAAATACCTATGAACCTCTGGAGGTGGGAGGGATTTCACAATGAAGATGTCGTTAAAATACAGTGTCCACTCACCCCATAAAGTCAGTGAAAAGAGAACAGGAAACCACATATATCATACTTGGTAAATATATGCATTAGAAAATCCTAAGGAAATTTGAGCCAATTTTCTAAGTTTAGTAAAATAAGAACAAACAACTTTTCTTGTTTGGAGACAAAGTCTCACTCTGTCACCCAGGCTGGAGTACAATGGCACAATCTCAGCTCACTGCAACCTCTGCCTCCTGGGCTCAAGCAATCCTCCCACCTCAGCCTCCTGAGTACTGGGAGTACAGGTGCGCACCACCACACTTGGGTGATTTTTTATACTTTTTGTAGAGATGGGGTCTTGCTGTGTTGCCCAGGCTGGTCTTAAACACCTAAACTCAGGCAACTCACTTGCCTCTGCCTCCTAAAGTGCTGGGATCACAGGGGTGAACCACCATGCCTGGCTGAGAAAATACAACTTTTATGATGCTAGAAGAAAAACCCTAAAAATTACTTTTTAAAGTAATATAAAAGCAAATATAGAATGAGAATTACAGAATCATTTTAAAGAACAATGTTAAAAACAAATGATCATTAATTGCCTCAATAAAGGTGCTCAAAAGCATGACTTTTCTTTATATTATGTATTTGTGTCAAAACTGAACAGTAGGAATTTCCTTTATATTATCATTAAAATATCCAGTTCTTATATTGTCCAGGTAATGTTTTTCATTCCTAGTGTTTACATCTTAAGTGTGTAAGATATATAGCATAAATTCATATAGAGACTTTAATCTCTCCAATGGCTAATTTAGTTTTCATGGTAAAATGGATCTCTGCAATAAATGACCCAAATTTTTTTTTTTGCCTCTGATTGAAGTCTTGTATTAATAATGTCACAATTACCTACTGTATAATGTATCATCTGGTGTTGCTTTTCTCCAAATTATGTTGTTCCTGTCGTTATTTGTAGATTTCCTTCATAGACGTATACAGACAAACTATATTTTACCTGAGTCTTTTCTCCTTTCATCCCTACAAATGAATGAATGAGCAAGTGATTCTAATTTGTGTCTTGTCAACAGCCCTATACGATGTGTCCAAGAAACTTCCTAATACTTCCACAATCCATGAGTGCAACAAAACACTCAGCTGTCACTGGATTTTCCTAATAGCCCCTTGGCATGGTTCCTGTCTTACATATTCCTGTGCTGCGTTTCTTTATTCATGTCCACATCTATTTTCATTTCATTTTATTTTTATTTATATATTTTTTTTGTGAGACAGAGTCTCACTCTGTTGCCCAGGCTGGAGTGCAGTGGCACGATCTCGGCTCACTGCAACGTCTGCCTCCCGGGTTCAAGTGGTTCTCCTGCCTCAGCCTCCTGAGTAGCTGGGACTACAGGAGTGCACCACCACACCCAGCTAATTTTTGTATTTTTAGTAGAGACGGGGTTTCACCACGTTGGCCACACATCTATTATTTGAGGTAAGAATGAGGACATGACTATCCTACTGAACAGATGAGGAAACAGAGGTTCAGAACTCAGTGACTTTCCTGTCATTCCACGTTAATGAAGAATCCAGCAATAAGGCTTCCCGGCTCCTTTAGTGCTGTGTTTCTCCTATTACACCACGCTGTGCTGTTAATATGTGTGTATTCATGCATGTTTCTTGATATAGACTTTCTCTGACAAAAATACATTTGGGTCATTCGTGGCTCCTTTCTCTGGTTGCTTTTGAATTTAAAGGTTATAACATATTTAGGTCCTATGTTAATGAGCAGCTTTTCCTTTGGGCTAAAACATCTTTTCCTCTTTAGCAACTTTGGTCATGTGGAATTCAAATTTGTTAACTCACTGCATAAACAGCAACTCATTTAAAAATAAATTACAAATATTAAAGGGAGATAGAGAACACGATAGTATACTATATATTGAAATACATCAGCTGTAGAATAATGCATCTTAATGAAGGCTTCCCATGTGAATAAACCATTATATTTACAAGCTTTCCATAGTTAATGACCCAGAACTGGATAACGAAACCTACATTTATAGCAAGGTCCTCTGTCAGCAAAAATATACATATTAATAATTGATGTTGCTGTAAAAATAGGACATAATGTGATGCCTCCTGAGTTTGTGGGGAAATAGGACTACATGGTCCATTAACTTAAAATGCTTATCTAATGTTTGATGGGCTTTGTCTTTAAAAATCCTTCTTCAAATTAGTAAGAGAAAATGGACATTTGTCCACATGAAAGTCTGTTCAATTTATCAGCTGCAAATATACTTGCAAATAAGTGACTGAATGCTGTTAACTTTCTGGGGCAGCTCGCTGTCTCGCTGGATTGTGCTCTTTGTGGTGCTTTGTTGTTACCGAAGGCAAAGAAGGAGCAGGGTAGACATCTATTCCCAGCAAATGACCACCCTGTGAAATTTCTTGCCATCGTCAATGCAGAGATTGATGAGCACTGTGGCGCCCCTGGACACCTCAGTGTTCATTAGGAAGCACTTAGAGGCACATGTTCGGTCAGATCATTGGGCTCGCCGCATGCCCTGGCTCTAATTTTGCACATGGAAGACCTCACGCTGAGGAACGCACCACTCCATAGTTGGTTCATTTCAAGATCATGCGAAGAGGGAGGTGTTCTTTAGTTTATTAAAATCAGCCATTTTGTTTCATCATTTCATTTCAGAGTAATATATCTATATTTATGTATCTATGTTTATACAATATACCTACTCATAAAGATGAGCCCAGCAGGAGAAGTGAAGAAAGATAGCTACGGATAGTACGGATAGCTAGAGCTGATGGTTTGCTTTTACCCTCTGCTCAGAGCAAAGTTATGGTAAATCTTTATCTGAGATGCAACAATTTTAGTGGGCACAAAACTATTAAAGAATAAAAAATGTTCTAGCCTGTTAAGCCTAATTTCTGAAAAAATTTTTAGTATGTAAAAAAAACAGCTTTATTAGGAACTGGGTTATAAGAGGTCTAGTTGTGCTTATAATTAATTAGTGGTGTGCTACTTTCTTTAAACATATATTAAAATAAACACTTTGATGGCATTTATGGTTTGCTAGGCACTATTTTACGCAGTTGAAAAGTATTAACTCCCTTATTTCTCAACACAGCCTTATGCTACTAGGTAGCATTATTATCTTCATCTTTATATGAGAAAATTGAGGCACAAAGAAGTCAAGGAACTTGTCCAGGGTCACACAGCTAGGAAGTGGCTAGGGCTTTGGCCTGAGGCTTCTATTTCTGGAGTCTCTGTTCTTACTCTCCGTGCTTTGCTGTCTCTCTTTGCTGATAGGTTTCCTCCGACTTAAAAAAAAATTTATGGGTACTATAGACCATACTTTTACAAAAAATGTGCATTTGTAATTGCAATACCGCTGAACTGCCTTGCAAAGAGGCTGGGCTATTTACTCTCCCCTCACAAGAAGTGCATGACAATGTCTGTGCTTCTATACCTTGCCAACACTGTAACGTTAACTTTTTTGATATTTGCTAACTTAAGTAGGTAAAAGATGGCAATTTAAGAAGCATTTTTGAATTATGAATGATGTGAGCATCTAAATGCATGTTAATAATCTATTTTAAAAATTAACAGCTAACACTTACGTAGTGCTTACTGCATGCTACTACTGCCAGACACTAGTTTAAATGCCTTACAGATAGCAATTTCTTTAATGCTTAACACAAATCTATGAGCTAGGAGTTATTACTGCCTCCATTTTACATGTATAGAAACTGTGGCACAAAGGGGCCAAGGTGCCAGCCCAAGTTCACACAGCTAGAAAATAGTCGAACTGGAATCTGAACCCAGGTAGGTTGGCTCCGGGATTCTTGACCTTAACGACTTTAAACTGCTGCATTACATCACTTTGCAATGAGCCCTCATATTAGATAAGTAAAGGCAGATGTCCTGCCCTAGAATGTAGACAAAGGAGTCCTGGGCTCAGGGGACAAACAGAGGGGTAAGGAAGAGAATTCTTTTCGTCATTTAGTCTCTGATGATCTGGAGACCTGAGACAAGAATAAAACTGCATCCCAATATGAAGAAAAAACTAAAAACAAAACCAGAGGCTCCCAAGTAACTAGATTGCAAAATCCCATGTAATAGAAAAGAAAACGGTGACTTTTCCTTTTTCTCCCCAAAGCCTCCTGAAGTAGCCTTTTGAAACCACAGATGCTTCCAGGCATCCTTCTTGAAATTCTAATCTCCCCACTCAGGTGTCTGACGGCCCTGCAGACACAGTTGTACAGGACGCACTGCTTGTTGTGTTTGCAGACTTTTTGCTGGTGCCAAAACACAAGCTGTGTGCACAGGTAGCACCATTTTTGCCTCAACAATTCCCCCCTGCAGCTAGCTACAGTAGCCGCAGATGAGGTTTAAACCCTATGGGCTACTCCAAACCCTTTGCTTTACAGGATCATATTTTTAACAGACTACATTTTCAGTTCATAACTTCAGCAGTACATGATGACAAAGGCCAGGATGTTTTATAGTTTGAACTCAGTTGCACATGTATTTACACAACAATTTATTTATTTTGAATATTTTTTTGTTGCATGAAATTATTTTGTGTTTTGTTGCATGAAAAGTTGTAGTTCTTGATAGTTTTCCACTCTATGAATCAGTCAGATATCGTGACAACATACTATAATTTTTCAAGATAATTAACATCAGCCAGCATTCCATGATGGCATATCTTACTCCAAGCTCCAGGCTAGACCATTTTCCTTCAGTCTGTCCTAAGGGCCTCCTAACAGCATCTCTGTGAAATAGGTAGCACTCTCCTGCCCTTAGAGAAGAAGAAACTGAGGCTCACTGGTAAGTACGTCACTCAAAATCCTTCCATTGGCACACTGCAGAGCTGGGCTTTGAGCCTAGCTCTGTCTGCCTGGGAAGCGCACACTCCCAACTGTCCTCCAACCCCATGCCTGGTTCTCCCTCAATGCAGGGGAGCAGGCCTTCAAAGCTGGTGCCTGGAAACTCACACTCGTTTCCAAGGTGCTGCTTCCTTCCCAGGACATGTAGGGAACAGCCCTTTTGCATTTAAAAAGTGTAACAAAACAAAAACAAAGCCAAACAAAAACCCACAAATTACAGCGAATCTATTTTTTGAGAATTTTTTTAAAAAATAAAAACAATCAAAGATCATCTGCAGCAAATATGATGAATAATACACATGACCAAGCTAGACTACATAGTTTCATTTCATTTTGAAATGAAAGTGTGATCATCAAAGAGAATTTCATTTAGATTCTTTGCTCACTTTGGATTTGACAGCAATTCCCAAAGAGGAACCCCATGTTCTGAGGGCAACAAAAGCAGTCACAATATGCACAGAGCTTTCCCAAACGGAGTCTCGGGAGAGGGCCATGCTCATTTTGGCGCCCAAGCTCGTACTTGAGGTTAGCTGTTAATAAGAAAGAAATTGAATGTATTGGCCAAAAAATAATTTAGAATACAGCTTGCTTCATGTTAGAGTGGGAAAGTGAACAGGGTTTTATGCTGCTTTTAGGATTCAGTAGATGCGTTTAAAAGTGACAGGTCTTCCTCTTTAATAAGTGTTTCCCCAGTGTTCTTTATTATAATGCAAACATTGATAGCTTCAGGGTAACATAAAATATAGGATGGTCATGACTGTAGGACAAATTATTTCAAAGGGATCCACAAAATGAAATGTATTACAATCATTAAGTTTCCTTCTACTTGATCCACTCCATTGGCTCTGCCAATTAAAATAACTGCACATAAATTTTAGAGTGCTATTTATTTTTCTTTGTATTTTAGAATATACATATTTAAAATGGCAATATCCAAAAAAAGATAATTTATAGGACAATGGTAAAAGAAACATTTGGTCAGGAATTGAAGGCATGATGATGTCTCTTGCTCTAATTTTGGTTTCAGTTACTAAATAGTCACTCCTAGAAATATGCCAAACCTCTCCTAAAGATACAAATATGGTTTAGATCAGATAAGTCAATGGTTTCTACATTGGTATAGTGCAACAAAATGAAATAACAAAAAATAAATTTTAAAATGAGTAGGTAATATTTTAACCAGTCATATAGTGGAAAATATATTCAATTGCAAACATTTCTTGGATTTAGGGTAACAGATTTTGGATTTTTAAAAGTGGTTTTCAGCCAGTGAACAGAAGATAACATTCTTTTAAAAACTGAATCCATATATCTCTTAATGGTGTAAAATTTCAATAGAACATGTCATGCCAAGTGAAGACATACTCAAGAAAAAAAAAAGCAAACTGAAGAAAGTCACATTGAATACAAAACAGACGTTATTCTCTTTATACCAAACTTCATTCAGAAAAAATTAATACAAACTTCATTCATTTGAGCTGAGTACATATAAACTACAAAATAACACTAAAAGAAAGTTAAAAACATATAATTCTATCTTTGTGTGGTATCAGTGTAAGCTAGTAAGACTTTAGCATGAACAAACTGAACATTGCCTAAGTTTCTGGTGTGTGGCACAGCATAGGTGTTCAGTAAATGTAGACTGAATTAAATAAAGTGGAAATCTAATTAAATAGAAGTTGTTGAATCCCAACTGATTCTAAAGTAATATTTCATGTTAAACTTAGATTGTATTAGATTAAATCTTTTGACTTCTAATTTAATTTTTACAGTAGAAAACTGGACGTAACAATTCTTTTTATACTTACATTCTATATCCATGTGTCTCTTATGGGTGTTGAGCAGAGAAATACTAACATATCATCATGTACCCATCTACCCATATACACCATACAATCTGGAGATCTTAGGGGAAAAATTTATGAAACTCTACTGTCATTTAATATTACTTTTTTTGTTTTGTAAAACGTAGTACTATTTCTTTATTTTAAAAAATGAATGCATAATAGATGTACATATTTTCAGTGTATATGTGATATCTGGATATATTCATGTAATGTGTAATGATCAAATCAGGGTAATTGGACTATCCATCATCTCAAATATTTATCTTTTCTTTATACTGAGAACATTCAAATCCTACTCTTTTAGCTATTTAGAAATATACAATTGATTATTGTTAACTATACTCACCTTATTGAACTATCAAACACTAGATCTTATTCCTTCTAAAGAACTGTATTTTTCTACCCATTAATCAATGTCTCTTCATCTCCCCTCACCCACCTACCCTTCCAGTCCTCTGGTAACCACCAATCTACTCTGTATCTTCAGATGATCTACTTTTTTAGCTCCCATGTATAAGTGAGAATATGTGATTTTTGTTTTTCTGTGCTGGCTTATTTCACTTAACATAATGACCTCCTCTTCCATTCATGTCTGCAAATGACAGGATTTCACTACTTTTTATGGCTGAATAATATTCCATTGTGTATATACATACCACATTTTCTGTATTCACTTATCTGCTAATAGGCACTTAGGTGGATTCCATATCTTGGCTATTGTGAATAGTGCTGCAACAGACATGCAAGTGAAGTTATCTCTTTGATGTATTGGTCTCCTTTCTTTGGGATATGCACTCAACAGTGGGATTGCTGGATCATATGGTATTAGGTTGGTGCAAAAAGTAATTGTGGTTTTTGCCACTACTGTTAATGGTTCTATCAGCCTAATAGTTGTATTTTTAGTCTTTTGAGGAACTTCCATACTGTTTTCCATAGTGGCTAATTTGCATTCCCACCAACAGTGCACAAGCGTTCCTTTTTCTCCACATTCTTGCCGGAATCCATTATTTTTTGTCTTTTTGATAATAATGTATTTTGATTTGATTTTGCATATGGTGAGATATAGGGGTCTAGCTTTAATCTTCTGCATATGGTTATCCAGTTTTCCTAGCACCATTTATTGAAATGACTGTCCTTTCTCCAATGTAGGTTCTTGGAGCCTTTGTCAAAAATAAATGGGCTGTAAATGCATGGATTTATTTCAGGGTTTTCAATTTGTTCCATTGGTCTGTGTGTCTGTTTTCAAGCCAGTATCATGCTGCTTTGGTTACTACTGTTTTGTAGTATATTTTGAAGTCAGGTAGTGTATGTAATACCTCCAGCTTTGTTCTTTTTGCTCAGGATTGTTTGGGCTATTCAGCGTCTCTTGTGGTTCTATAGGAATTTTAGAATTTGTTTTATTTATTTTTGTGAAGAATATCATTGTTATTTTGATAGAGATTGCACTAAATCTGTAAATTTATTGGGTAGTATTCATATTTTAACAGTATTAATTCTTCCAATCCATGAGCATGGAATATATCATTCCATTTTTTTGTGTCCTCTTCAATTTTTCATCAGCGCTTTATAGTTTTCCTTGTAGAAATCTTTCACTTCTTTGGTTCATATTTCTCTTCTAGGTGTTTCATATCTTTTGTAGGTACTGTAAATGGGATTACTTTTTTGAATCTTTTTAGATTTTTTCACTGTTGGCTATAGAAATGCTACTGATTTTTGCATGCTAGTTTGTTTCCTGTAACTTTACTGAATTCATTTATAAATTCTCCCAGTTTTTTGATGGAGTCTTTAGGTTTTCCTAGCTATAAGATCATATCATCTGCAAAAAAGGCTAATTTGACTTCTTCCTTTCCAATTTTGATGTCTTTGATTTTTCTCTTTTGACAAATCACTCTGGCTAGGACTTCCAGTACTATGTTGAATAAAATTTGTAAGAGTGGGCATCCTTGTCCTGCTCCAGAGCTGAGAGGAAAGGCTTTCAAATTTTCCCCCATTCAGTATGATGTTAGCTGTGGGTTTGTCATATATTGCCTTTACTGTTGGGAGGTATGTTCTTTCGGTGTCCAGTTTGTTTAGAATTGCTATCTTAAGGGATGTTGAATTTTATGGAATGCTTTTTCAGCATCTATTGAAATGATCACATGGTTTTTGTTCTTGGTTTTGTTAATGTGATGTTTCATGTTTATTGATTTGTGTATGTTGAACCATTCTTGCATCTCTGGGATGAATCCTGCTAGGTCATGGTGAATGATCTTTCTTTTTTTTTTTCCTGATTCTATTTTTTTAAATGTAATTTCCAGGGTACATGTGCAGCATGGGCAGGTTTGTTACATAGGTAAATGTGTGCCATGGTTGTTTGCTGCACCTATCAACCCATCACCTAGGTATGAAGCCCCACGTGCATTAGCTATTTTTCTTGATGCTCTCCCTCCACCCGCCCCCCACCTCCAACAGGCCCCACTGTGTGTTGTTTCCCTCCCTGTGTCCATGTGTTTAGTCTTTTGTTCTAAAAGTCCATGTGTTCTCGTTGTTGTGAATGATCTTTTTAAAGCATTGTTGAGTTTGGTTTGTTAGTGTTTTGTTGAGGATTTCTCCATCTATGTTCATTGGGGATGTTGGCCGGTAGTTTTCTTTTTTTGTTGTGTCTATGTCTGGCTTTGGTACCAGACCTTATAGAATGAGTTTGAAAGTACAGATGACTTTTGAACAACATGGGAGTTAGGAGTGCTGGTGCCACACACAGCAAAAAAATCTACACATAGCATTTGACTCCCCAAAACTTAACTACTAATAACTTGTTGACCAGATGCCTTACTGATAACATAAACAGTCCATTAACACATATTTTATATATTACATGTATTACATACTGTATTCTTGAAGCGAGAGAAAAGAAAATGTTATTAAAATCATAAGGAAGAGAAGATTATTTATTACTAAGTAGAAATCTATCATCATAAAAGTTTTCATCCTCATTGTCTTCAAACTGAGTAGGCTGAGGAGGAGGAGAAAGAGGAGAGGTTGGTCTTGCTGTCTTAAGGGTGGCAGAGGCAGAAGAAAAATCTGCTTATAAGTGGGCCCATGCAGTTCAAACCTGTGTGGTTCAAGTGTTACCTGGTCTTTTGTTCTCTTTAATTTTTTTTTAATAGTTTGAGTAGTATTGGTATTAGTTCTTTAAATGTTTGATAGAATTTAGTAGGGAATCCATCAGGTCCTGGGCTTTTCTTTGATGAGAGGCTTTTTATTATTGATTCAATCTCATTAGTCATCACTGGTCTGTTCAGGTTTTCTGTTTCTTCATGGTTCAATTTTGGTAGGTTGTACACGTCCAGAAATTTATCTGTTTCTTATAGACTTTCCAAATTGTTGATGTACAGTTTTTTTGTCATAGTTTCTAATGATCCTATGTATTTCTGTGGTATCATTGTTAAGTCTCTTCTTAAATTTCTGATTTCTTTTATTTTGGTCTTCTCTCTTTTTTCCTCCTAGTCTAGCTAAAAGTCTGTCAATTTTGTTATCTTTTCAAAAACTCAGCTTTTCATTTTGTTGATTTGTGTGTATATGTGTTTTAGTATCAATTTCATTTATTTCTGCTCTGATCTTAATTTCTTTCCTTTCACTAATTTTGGGTTTGATTTCTCCTTGCTTTTCTAGTACCTTGAGGTGCACTATTAGGTTGTTTAAGCTCTTTCTGTTTTTCTGACGTAGGCCTTTATTTGCTATAAACATCTCTCTTAGTGCTGCTTTTGTTATATCCCATGGATTTTCATATGTTGGTTTCCATTTTCATTTGTTTCAGGAACTTTTAAAATTTTTTTCTTAATTTCTTCATTGACCTGTTGGTCATTCAGGAGCATGTTGTTTAATTTCCACGTTTGTGTAATTTCCAAGTTTTCTCTTATTGATTTCTAGTTTTATTCCATCATTATCAGAAAAAATACTTGGTAGGATTTCAAATTTTTAAAATTTGTTTTGTGGACTAACACATAGTCTATTCTGGAGACTATTCCGTGTGCTGACGAGAAAAATATGTATTCTGCAGCAGTTGGGTAAAATGTTCTGTAAATGTCAGTTAGGTCCATTTTGGTCTAGTGTGTAGCTTAATTCTCATGTTTCTTTGTTGATTTTCTTTCTGGATGATCTGTCCACGACTGAGAATGGAGTGTTGAAGCCACCTATTATTATTGTATTGTAGTATATCTCTCCCTTTAGGTTGATTTAATGTCTGCTTTATATTTGGGTGCTCCAGTGTTGGTTTAATATATAATTATTCTCTTGCTGAATTGACTCCTTTATCATTATATAGTAGCCTTTTGGGGTTCTTTTTTACAATCCTTGGTTTGTAGTCTTTTTTTTTTTTTTTTTTTTTTTTTTTTGAGATGGAGTCTTGCTCCATCACCCAGGCTGGAGTGCAGTGGTGCGATCTCGGCTTACTACAGCCACCACCTCCCAGGTTCAAGCGATTGTCCTCTCGAGTGGCTGGGACTACAGGTGCCTGCCACAACATCTGGCTAATTTTTGTATTTTTAGTAGAGGCGGGGCTTCACCATGTTGGCTAGGCTGGTCTTGAACTCCTGACCCCAAATGATCCACGTACCTCAGCCTCCCAAAGTGCTGGGATTACAGGTGTGAGTCACTGCGCCTGGCCAGTTTGTAGTCTATTTTATTTAACAGAAGTATACATATTCCTGTCCTTTTTTTCCACTTGCATGGAATATCTTATTCCATTCCTTTCTTTAAGTCCATGTGTGTCTTTATAGGTGAAAGTGGCTTCCTGTACACAGCATATGGTTGGATCTTTTAATTTTTAAAATCCATTCAGCCACTCTATATCACTTAACTGGAGAATTTAGACCATTTACATTAAATGTTATTTTTGATAGGTAAGAATGTACTACTGCCATTTACTTTTTTTTTTCTGGTTGTTTGTAATTCCGCTCTTCCTTTCTTATACCCTTCCTTTGTGTTTAGGTGATTTTCTCTAGCAATATGTTTTAATTAATTGCTTTTTATTTTTAGTGTATCTATCGTAGGTTTTTGCTTTCTGGTTATCATTAGGCTTACAACAAATCATATAAGTTATTTTAAACACATGAGGACTTACCTTTGATCACAAAGAAAGGCATAGAAATAAAGGAAAAAACTAAAACAACTATACTTTATCTCCCCATATTTTGACTTTTTGTTGTCTCAATTTACATCTTTTTATATTACTTGTCTCTTAACAAGCTGCTGTAGTTATTGTTAATTTTGATAGTCTTTTAGTCTTACTAGAGGTATGAGTGGATTACACACCACAATTACAGTATTAGAGTAATTTGGCCTTGTCTGTATGTTTACTTTTATCAGTGGCTTTTAGATCTTTAAATGTTTTCTTTCTGCATGTTAGTGTCTTTTTCTTTCAGACTGAAGAACTCCCTTTAGCATTTCTTGTTAGATGAGACTGGCAGTGATGAATTCCCTCAAATTCTGTTTGTCTGGGAAACACTTTATCTCTTCTTCATGTTTGAAGTTCAGCTTTGTTGAGTGCAGTATTCTTGGTTGACAGGTTTTTTTTTTTTTTTTCTTTCAGAACTTTCAATATGTTGTTCTACTACCTCCTGGCTTGTATGGTTTCCTTTGAGAAGTCTGTTACCAAACTGGAGCTCCGTTATACATTATTTGCTTCTTTTATCTTGTTGCTTTTAGACTCCCATTGCTGTCATTGACTTTTGAGAGTTTCATTATTATACACCTTGGGATAGTCTTATTTGGGTTTAATGTGTTTGGTTGGTGATCTCTAACCTTCCTATACTTGGATATTTTTATCTTTCTCTAGGTTTGAAATATTTTCTGTTATTATTTATTTGAATAAGCTTCTACGCTTTTTCAACTCTATCTTGAATACCAATGATTCTTAGATTTGCTCTTCTGAGGCAATTTTCTATATATTGTAGGTATTCTTCATTCCTTTTCATTATTTTTCTCCTCTGACTGTGTATTTTCAAATAGCTTGCCTTCAAGCGGATTCTTTCCTCTGCTTGATCCGTTTTGCTGTTAAGAACCTCTAATGTATTTTTCTGTCTAGCAAATGTATTTACCAGTTCCAGGATTTGATTTTTAAAAATTATTTCAATACCTTTGCTAACTTTCTCTGACAAACTTAAAAATTGCTTTCCTGTGTTATTTTGGAGTTGGCTGAGTTTCCTTAAAATTGCTATTTGGAATTATTGATCTGATGGCACACATGTTGCCATCTCATTAGGGTCAGTCACTGGCTTCTTGCTTTGTCTCATTGAGGAGGTCACATTTCCTGTTGGCTGTTATTTCTTGTTGGTGTAGGTATATGTCTTGTCATTAAAGAATTAGTTATTTTTTCCAGTCTTTTCTGTCTGGATTGTTTTGGTTTCCCTTTCATATATTTGCTTAGGGGTTCTTTACAATTTACCTGTTGAATTTCCTCTATTGCTAGGTCACTGCCTCCTTTTCAGTACTGTATGGAACCTTAAGCCCAGGTTTGCATTAGCTCTAGCAAATGTTTGGAGTGCTGCCTGTCCCAATGGGGAAGGTCCCAAAGGGGATATCCCTGCTATACAGGAAGGCTGGCTAGTGGTTTGTGCCTGGGGGACCTGTCGAGCCTGCCTTCTACAGTGTGGTGCTGCTGAACAGCCATTCTGACTTTGCATCTCTTTTGGCCAAGATACAGTGAAGAGTTTTGTGGGCTGGGGTTGCTAGTCCTGCCTTTCCCTTTGTCTCGGGCTGCCCTAAAAGGTTTCTATCCCTACAGATACTCATGATGCTTCCTGTAGGTTGAGGCAGGGATAGTTCTCCTGCAAGGGAACCCAAGATGGGGAAGCTGCTTGTTTACTCTCATTTTCTCCAGGGTAGAAACCATGAGTCTCGGGGAGATTTTCCATACATGAGGTGCCTGGCAGATTGTGGGGAGGAGCACTATGGATATAGAAGTCTAATTTTCTTACTATCGGCTCAGAGTTTTTTTTTTACTTCTCTGTGGCCCTGGAGGTCATATCATCCTTAAATTTAAGTTATGGGACATTGATGGTGATAATCTTGGTGCTGGATATTCGTTTTTGATTTTCTGTTGGGGGGAGTGAAGTCAGGCTGCTTCTATTCTGACATTTTGGTGAGCTGCTTTTACTTTTAAATATGTGGTTTTTTTCTAATTAACAAAGTAAAATTTGACTATTTTAGAAAATGTGATGATTACAGACAAAAAAGAAATATACCAAAGCTCACACATTAAAGCATCAGCTTTATTCAGACTTGGCATATTTTCTTTCTTTCTTTTGTATGTGCGTGGATGTCTGTATATACTTAGTTGAAGTCTTTACCCTTCAGTTGAAATCTATATACTTTAGAATTATACACATAACATGTATAATTCTAAATCCTGAATTTTTACCTTGAGCATTTTCACGTAGTCAAAATTAGTCAGAAACACACTTCTTAATGCTGGCATATCACTACATTATACAGGGACATCATACATTATTTAACATTGTAATTATTTAACTAGACACATACTGTAAGAATACTAAAATAAGTTATTTCCAATTTTTTCACTATTAAAAAGAACACTGTCAAGAACTGCTATGCACACACATCTCTATTTTTGGTGATTATCTGAAGACAGAAATATAACTTAAGGATGAAGAATATAAGTATCTTAACCATCCTGTGGCAACTTGCCAACTGGCTTTCAGAAAGGCTGAGTCCATTTAACTCCTTGTGTTAAGAATGAGCATCTCATCACAGCCTTGTCAATAATTATAATTTTAAAAACTGTTAATATTCTCCTAATAAGACAGACACCACTTACCCCATTTCACTAATTCTAAGATGCACATTTTTCATAGTTTAGCATATCTGAAATTAGGGATGGATGTGTATTACAATCAAGGTTGTGTTTTGGCTTATTTGGCAGCATTTTTTTTCTTAATGGCAACTAAAAATAATGATGCATCTTACAATTGATGATATCTTAGATTCAACGAAATTACAGTAGAATCTCATGTAATTTTTATTTTGTATTTTTGACCACTAGGTAAGAGCCATGATTTATACAGAACCATTTCAGTATACATTTCAACGTGCCAGTGAATTTTTTAAAACAAATTTAATTGTGGTAAAAGAACATAATATAAAACATACCAGTCTAACTACTTTTCAGTGTGCCTTTAAGTAGTGTTAACTATATTCACATTATTGTGCAACAGATGTCTAGAACTTTTTCATCTTGAAAATGGAAACTCTGTATCCATTAAGCAACAACTCCCCTTTTCTCCTTCCCCAGGCCCTGGCAACCACCACCTACTTTCTGCCTTCATGAGTTTGACTACTTTAGATAGTGCATATAGGTGAAACCATACAGTATTTGTCTTTTTGTGACTAGCTTATTTCACTTAGCATAATGTCCTTCAGGTTAATCCATGTTGCAGCACGTGTCAGAATTTCCTTCTCTTTTATAGCTGAATAATATTCCACCCAGTGAATTTCTAAATCATAAAAATTTTTAACAACTTGCAGAAATTGCTGACCCATTGGATTCTGACAGCACACCTAAACAACTAAAAAGTAAAGGACAGGGCTGGGTCCCAAGGGGTTCCAATTTCCAAAAACAAATGTTGGCTTATTTTTGAAACACAAAGATCAAACAGAAATCAAGAATGTAGGTGATAAAATCAAGATATTTTTGAAATCATATCTGCTCTTTTGGTGTTATTTCCTGTTTTTTAGGGCATAAGCTTGGATATCACAATTTGAGAGTTTACAAACACGATATGGTAAGACCATGCCCCTCCACTAGGAAACTAGGCAGTTCCAAGTTTCTGGAACATGGACTTGAATTCTTTCCTCAAGCAAAATAATTATGTGCGAACAACAAAGGCCATGTGGAGAGGCCACGACTGCAGGTGGAGCAATGCATGACGAGGGGCCAGAGTAAAATGTAAACTATTTTAAAACTAAACGAACTTGCCCTGTCATTTAGAACGTGCCATTATAAAACTGATGAAAATTACATAGCAATATCCTGAAAATTGAACTAAATTATATTTTAGTTATACTTAATACCACTGGCAAAATCTTTTAATTTATTTTAAATCCTAAAATCCCCCAAAAGAAAATTGAATATTTATACAAGAAGACTTAATTAAAATATGGCTTAAATGGTTAGGTTTATGGTTGATCACAGAACAAAAGGATTTAAAGTATCAACCACATAGTGGTGACCACTTTATTTATTTTCCCTGAAAGTGAGAAGAAGAAGGCAGTATTAGAAATTAACACTGAAACCTAAAAACAAAGAAGATTAGAAAGAAAACCATATCCTCACATTGGTTAAAATGTTGTATTTGTTTTACTTCTTACATTATTCTCTGACATTTCTACTGTGTCTACTGTTATAGACAGAAAAGAAAAGAATCCCGATTTTTGTCTTACCTGAAGTATATATTTGTTAAGTACATAGAATTGGAAAACCGTATTTCAAATTGACTATTATTTGATTAAGGTACAATTTTAAAAGCTACAAATTACTTAAGTCATGATTCATGTCTTTTCCCCCTCTGACATAATTTTGAACATGCATTTTATCTGTAATTTTTTAGACATAAAACACATGTTTATTGCAGAAAGATGTAAGACTAAGCAAACATTAAAAAATAGAATCATGGTGTTCATATTTTACATTTCCCAAAATATGTAGAAACTCTAAAACATCACTTCTAAAGATACATAATGGGATATTTTAAGTATTTCTGGGCACCAATTTCTTAAAATTCTAAAAATATACTAATATGAATATCTATATATTGTATACTTTGCTCATATTCTTGGCTTTTTTTTTTTTTTTTTTTTTTTTTTTTTTGGAGCAAAGAAATTCCAAGGGTTGGCACTACTGGGAAAGAAGGTGTGTTTGTAATGAGACAAACTGAACTTAGAAAGGTGGGCAATTAAACCCTCAGTGGCAGTCCCTGGGATTGTACTTGCCACTGGGTCCTTACCCAAACTGAGTGTCATCCTTACTGGGTCTCTTTTCTTTTGTTAGCATGGATTTTTAAAAGCGATTTAAGTTTCCTTATGGGCACTGTGCTGCACGGGGGAGACTCCCCCTTCTCAGCCCTCATTCCTTGGTGCCTGCTTCCCGGCCGCCCGACCTGCGTCATGATCTGAGGGTTCTTCCTGCCTTCTTTGGGGCCCTCCCTTTATTCCTTACAGACATTCTCCTACTAAATCTCTTGCGTGCCTAATTCCACCATGGCCTCTGCTCTCACAGGACCCAAACTAACAGAGGCACTTTGAAGATCTTTTCAGCATTTGCTGCATGGTTGTTTTATTTAGGTTTTTTCTCCTTTGGTCAGTTTTGCTATTCATACTTCCCTAGACAGTTTTCTCTGTTCAATATTTTCTATTTTATGACCATAATTGTTCATGACATCATCTAATAGTTTTTAACTTGCTAGTGCCTGTCGTCATTGTATACTGTGTATATGACCACATATATGTCATATATATGTATGTGTATATATATGTCATGTGTTTGTAAATATACATATACACATATATACATATTTGTCATACATTTGTATTTTCTTCTTTTCTTGATTAGTCTCACCAGGGCTCTGTATGTTATTAGCATTTTCAAAGACCGAGTCATTGTTTATCAATGTTCCTGTTTCGACATTTTTACCTGGGCACTGGATAGCGGGTATCAAGCCAAGTAGCTCACCAGAACACACCTTAGGTCAATGCTGGAACAAGTCCCAAACATGCTTTCTTTTCTTTTTAAAATTACAATGTCCTTTAATGAAAACTGAGCAGGTCAACAAAGCCCCACTAGGACTGACTGGTCCCCTTCTCTGGTCATAATGAGCTTTGCAAAGAACTGGCTTCAGATGGTTTGACAGCTGCCTCCAAGTGCTAAAGGGATTGTCATGTGAAAGGGAAAGAGGACACATTCCAAGCTACTGCAGGGGATAGAGCCCAGCCTGGCAGTGGGATCTGCAGGGAGGCCAACTGCAGTTTAATGAAAGAGAATGGGCTCCTGTGGGAGGCAGAGGTTCTGTTTTCAGGAGGGGCTCGGGCAGAGGACAAGTCAGCCTTCCTCAGATGCCATGCACTCGATGAGGCAAAGCATGCAGAAAAATCTTTAGCAGCAGACAGACTCTAAGATGGTCCCAGTGACCCCGCCTCCTGGTCCTCTTCCCTCATGTAATCCCCTCCCCTTGAGTGTGGGTGGCCCCTATACCTTGCTTCTAACCAATATGATAGGGTGAAGGTAATGGGATGCCACTTCTGTGATCATTTGCATAAGATTCTGAGCAGCCCCTCTCTCCCTGCTGGCTTAGACGAAGGCAGCTGCCATATGGAGAAGCCCACATGGCATGGAGCTGGGGGCTGCCTCCAGCTAACAGCTGGCATGAACTGTGGCCCAGGATCTGATGCCCTACAGGGAAGAGAATCTTGCCAGCAACCACACAAGCTTGGAAGCAGGCCCTTCCACAGTTGATCCTCAGATGAGACCTCAGCCCTGGCTGACACCTTGACTGCAGCCTTGTGAGATCCTGAGCGGAGGACCTAGTTAAGGGGTACCCAGATTCCTGGTCCTCAGAAACTGTGAGACAACAAATTGGTGTTTTAAGCTACTAAGTTTGTGGTAACATTGTTATGTGACAATAGATAACTAATCCATCTTTCCAACTCTATGATTCAGTAATCACCAGCACCAAAAAAAAAAAAAAAGGCCTGCTGTATCAATGCAAACCTACTGTCATGACCGTCCATACTAATATAGTGGTGTGCACTGCTGACATCAGACAGGAATAGCAGATTATGACAGTTCCTAGCCTGTTTCCACATCTATAGCATTCCGCATCTTGCAAAGAAATATGTAAATAGATATAACTCTGATCTCTTCAGATCTCCCTGAGCAGGTTTCTGTACCATATGGGTGACTCCATTCCATTAAATCATATATTTTTCTTTCCTTTCTTCCCTCAAAAACTCTCTAAAGAAGACACAGTCTCACATATTCTACTGTCTTTAAGAAAACCAGATGCTATCTCTTAAAAAAAACTTACCATACCCAGGAAGATCATCTCCTCTTCTCTCAGTTTTTCAGTTTTCTTACATTGATGGAAACGTCGCCAAACCTAAAAACAAATAAATGGTTACTTGTTTAATACACACAAATATAAAGAAAACATGGTTTGCAGTTTCTCCTATATAAACTGCACATCTCAAAATGCCAACTAATCCTAAGCTCTAGGTTGTCCATGCGTGTGTTGACAGAATATTTTTTCTTCTGTGATCACAGGCAAAAAAATTATTAAAAAGAATGAACCATAGAACTGACCCATAATTGTTATTAGTGAGATTCCTTTACCTTGGTTTCTTCAAGAGGAACTTCTAGGTAGGAGGAACGTGAGGCTAGATCTAAGGATGGCACTTCATGGTTTTAAAGGAAAAATTTCCAAAGTAACGTGGGGAAATATAGTAACCTCCAAGAACTGTACAACTCAAGCTTTTAACTCAGATGCTAAAACTTTAAATATTCCCACAGAAACCCGAAAGAAATCAGTCTTTTATCCATCCTTCCCTACCACCTTCTCCTATTCCTATTCAGGGAAAATTAGGGACAAAGAGTCCTCATCTTCTGGCCTAATTTTATGTCCTTATACTTATTTTCTCTGAAACCTAATGCTAGTTTGTATCACATTGCCATCTGCTGCATTTCCCTGTAAGTAACCCTAGCCTCTATTTGAAAAAAAAAAAAATGGGGCACAAATCCATGGTGCTTATCTGATAAGGAAAGGAAACCTTACGGATTCCTTCCAGAAGGGACACTGATGTACTGGTTATTAGTGATGGCTGCTGCGTGTTTCTGGAAGCTATTAAGGCCTGCTCCCCCTTCTGTAATTATATATCTGTGTGTGAATGTATTCCAAAAATCCATTCAGGATTTATATCCTCACTGCATTTCAGCAACATTCATTTCAACAATTACCAATGGTCTTTAACAATATTTGAATAAAATGCCCTGAGTTTAATACCTATTTAGAGTAAAAATTTGAAAATACGACCAAGCTTAGGTAATGGTTTCCCCAGGGTAAGTTAATAAATCTTTCTGGAATGTAATCCAGTTCTATAAGGGTAGGATTCGGGGTTTGAGTTTTGAAGCTCAGCCCCGAAGTTGGGATGCATCTTTAGTGTATAAGACACCCTGTACCCCCAACTCCAGGAGCTCTAGGTTTGCACCTTCTGAATGCAGAGTGCAGCAGCCCAGGTATCTGTCACTTTCTTGCCAAGCGTCTTGGATTGCTTTGCTCTGTATTCTTGCAGATAGATTTGCTTCATGAATAACGCCCTTAGGCGACCTTGCCGTGCCCTCTCAGCAATCTGGATTAATTTAACAGCCTGGTCGAAAGGCATACTCTTTACAGGGAATTTCTGCAAACAACAGTTAAGAGAAACCAATGTTTGAACATGTTAACCACATCAATTGATCCCGGACACATCACACGCTTACTTCAAACACAATCCTGCTAAGAGTCCCCACGGTTCATGACAAGTGTGAGAACCACTGAACAGTGTTCATTTTTCCAATGAATGATGTATATTTCGATAACGTGCCATACTCATGCAGTGATCCCAAATTTAAGGACCTCATGACTTTCCTTTATCCTTCTGCACAAAATACTAATTAGCTCCATGATATTTTAGGTTGGCAGCAAATTCTACTAAAAATGCCAATAAAATTGATTCAGTAAAACTTGAAATTGCTATCAATATTTCATTAACTTAAGAGGAGAAACATAGAAATGGAAAATATACCTCTAATATGAGCTTTTAAAATTTAAAATATACATGAAGTAAAATGCTGATCTTAAAATCAATTACAGAATGACCCAGTGAATATGACTGATAACAAAATCATTTTTGGGGCATTGAATTTTAGATATGAAAAGTCTTCCAGTGTCTATAAACTTGCACCTTAAAACATTCAAACATGATGAGTACTAGCAAAACAGAAAAATCAGGGCTGGTAAGGAAAATGTTTTGGGACATCTCATATGGTGTACGTGGAGACAAAGTTAAGCGAGGGGCTGTGCCATTTTTTGAGGAAAGAGGGACAAGAACAAAGGGCTCTGGGTGCATGCTGGGGCCTGTGTGGGCTCCAGGTGCATGCTGGGGCCTGGGTGGGCTCTGGTTGCATGCTGGGGCCTGGGTGGGCTCCAGGTGCATGCTGGGGCCTGGGTGGGCTCCGGTTGCATGCTGGGGCCTGGGTGGGCTCCGGGTGCAGGTGAGGCCTGTATGGGCTCCGGGTGCATGCTGGGGCCTGTGCGGGCTCTGGGTGCAGGTGAGGCCTGTGTGGGCTCCAGGTGCAGGTGAGGCCTGTGTGGGCCAGGTGCATGCTGGGGCCTGGGTGGGCTCCAGGTACATGCCGGGGCCTCTGTGGGCTCCGGGTGCAGGTGAGGCCTGTGCGGGCTCCGGGTGCATGCTGGGGCCTGTGCGGGCTCCGGGTGCAGGTGAGGCCTGTGCGGGCTCCGGGTGCATGCTGGGGCCTGTGTGGGCTCTGGGTGCAGGTGAGGCCTGTGTGAGCTCCGGGTGCATGCTGGGGCCTGTGTGGGCTCTGGGTGCATGCTGGGGCTTCTGTGAGCTCTGGGTGCAGCTGAGGCCTGTGTGAACTCTGAGCAGGCTCATCAGGAGGCCCCAGTGCTGTTCCAGAGGCCCCACAGCAAGGGAAGAGGGGCTAATGTGGCCTGGCTCGGGGGATGTCCATGCATGGATGGAAGCAGAAGGGACAGATCACTGGAGTGAGAAAAGCACCAAAGAGGCCAGGCACAGTGGCTCACACCTGTAATCCCAGCACTTTGGGATGCCGAGGTGGGAGGATTACTTGAGTCCAGGAATTTAAGACCAGGCTAGGCAAAGGGGTGAGACCCCATCTCCACAAAAGAATTTTTTTAAATTAGTGGAGTGTGGTGGGACACTCCTGCAGTCCCAGCTACTTGGGAAGCTGGGGCGAGAGGATCACTTGACCCCAGAAACTGGAGGCTGCAATGAGCTATGATCATGGCACTGCACTGTGTCTTGGGCAACAGAGTAAGATTCTGTCTCTAAAAAGAATTTAAAAATACATTTAAAAAGAAAAGCACCAAAGCACAGGTGAAGCCTGTTTCCAGGCCTCAGAGGGCAGCAATGGTTGCCACAGCAGGACAAGGTGAAGGTGCTGAGGCCTCATGAGTGGGGTGCTGTCACCAGGGCCACTGCTGCCAGGATGATCCCTCCTCTGTGTAACAAGGCCAGGGTCGGGGGCACAGGAAGGAGTGAGAAGGAGAGGAAAGGTACACATATATTGAGAACCTGTAGATGTCAGACGCTTTTTGTATGCATGCTCATCATATTCACAAGAGCCAACTCCAAGGCCGGTATTACTATGACCACTTAAGACTGAAGAAAACTGAAGATCAAAGAAGTAAGGCAACTTACGTAAGGTCCCGTGGTAAGAGAAGGAGCCAATTTGAACAGACTGACCCTCTTTCCACTAAGCCACCCACTACCCTTCAACATGGCACGAGGAATATGGTTGCTTATGAGGAAGCTCTTTCACATAACAATCCCTCTGAGTTTTGTTTTCAGTAAGATCTCACTGCTTCAAATTTGCAGTGAGCACACATTTTCAATAATGCACTTATCAAATCAGAATAGAATGAGTTTAATTCTGGCATTAAATGAGATGATGAACTTAACATATGGTACCCAGCAAACATGAGTTAGTATTGTACTTCTTTCCTTGAGATTCCGGGCTGTCATTCTGAAAATAGTCGTGGCCATTATCAAATAATTCTAAGGGATTTTGAGTAGGGAACTCAACACATCAAACATTTTTAAGCATTTAAGGAGGCCCACAGTGGATATTAATGTAGAAGATGGACAATAATTTTCACGCATCAAAATTCTTCTTGGGTTATATATTGTGTGTGTGTATATATATATAATATTCTTCTTGGGGTATATATTGTATATAAGCAGCTTAAAGAAAGGGGTCTTGTGAGACATCAAAGACCATGGGGAAGTAGCAGCAGGGAAGTCCTTGTGGTTTTCTGAGCCCCTGGCACATGTGAAATGAGACTGGGGTGGAGATGAACTGCTTAACCCAATGGAGGAGATAGGAGCTGGCCAAAGCTGGATGCTGAAGGAACAAAGAAGCCTGACTGCTGTGACCGAGAACAAATGAAGAGGAATAGCGAGCAGGAGAAATGGCAAAGAGGAATTTTTAGGATTTCACTGTAGTGAGAGCATTGTAATCTCCCTTCTCCATTTTCCAACACAAACTCTTGAGTAATTCTGCAGTGCTCATCACTGCTTGGTGCAAAGGGATTCCTTTGGGGGGAACTAAATGCAGTGTGAGTGCTTCGCCCTGACTCACGCATGGACAGAAAGCACAGACACAGGAGCCCAGTGGTGAAAGGATGGCTAGTTGACCCCCAAGTAAGTTGGCTTTGGAATGGACTTCAAGGAATTCATAATGTAAAAGAAGGGCCAGTAGCTGGGAGCAGGGGCACAGGAAGGAGAGGTCATCTTGAGTTCAATGGCTGCTATGGTTTAAATGTGTCCCACAAAGTTCGTGTGCTAGGAACTTAGTCCCCAGTGCAACGGTGTTGGGATGTGGGACTTTTAAGAGGTGATAAGGTCATGAGGCCTCTCTCCTCAAAATGAATCAATACTGTTATCCAGGGAATAGCTTCCTGCTAAAAGGATAAGCTCACCCCCTCGCTTCCTGCTCTCTTACTATGTGATTCCTTCTGCCATGTTATGACGCTGCAAGAAGGCCCTTACCAGATGCAACTCCTCAGTACTGGACTTCCAAGCCTCCAGAACCATAAGCAAAACAAACTTCTGTTGTCTTTAAATTACCCAGTCTGTGGTATTCTGTTACACCAACACAACATGGACTAAGCCAGTATGTCAGGAAAGGTTTCTTGAAGGATGGTGTATCAAGCTAGGCTCTGCAGAATGGGGACCATTTTGATAAGCAGGTACGTAAGGGAGAAGAACAAGTCCTCTATCCAGCATGGACCATGCCTATGGAAAATGAGAGACAGCACTGGGATGGCAAATACAGGGCATGCATTTCACCTGTCTTCGGAGGCAGGCACATAGGGCACTTTTTTCTCTTGCCATCCTCAGCATACACTTGGAATCTTCCTTAACACCATCACCCAGGCTGGCAATACCCAATGAGGGCTATTTGTAGAAAGACTGCAGGTGCTGGTTTACCCTGGGATCCTGGCCTGCAGCTGCAGCCTCAGCATAGTTAGTCACAGTGCCTCTTTCACCCTGGAGTGTCCCAGCTTGAATGGACAAGGGCTGCCTTACTGCTTAGGTCATGAAGGCCAGCCAGAGAGGCGAGGCAGTAAGTTAGTGAAATGTATAGGCAGACCTGCCAGAAGGTAGATAGGACAGTGCCCTGTGGAAAGGGTGGGAAGAAGACTCCCCACCAGTAGGCTGCATGGCGGATGATTACAAGAATCCAAGAGGTGGTCATGAGAGTCAGGACTAAGACATCTGTGGAAACAGGAAAAAGATGCAGCTGCAAAAATCCTGGGGACAAAAGAGGTATCGGGGCACAGAACTAAACGGATTTTGCTCCTTGCTTCCCAGGAGGGATCTTTATGGATTATTCTTCCCCCAATGACAGTACATTCAAGATGATCTAAGTGTCACTCAATGTATTAGTCCGTTTTCACACTGCTGATAAAGACTTATCTGAGACTGGGCAATTTACAAAAGAGGTTTAATGGCCTCACAGTTCTATGTGGCTGGGAAGGCCTCACGATCATGGCAGAAGGTGAAAGGCACATGTCATACGGTGGCAGACAAGAGAGTTTGTGCAGGGAAACTCCCCTTTATAAAACCATCAGCTCTTGTGAGATTTACTCACTATCACGAGAATGGCACAGGAAAGACACACCTCCATGATTCAATTTCCTCCCACCAGGTTCCTCCCACAACACATGGGAATTGCAGGAGTTACAGTTCAAGATGAGATTTGGGTGGGGACACTGCCAAACCGTACCCACTCAGCCTGCAGTTATAAAAGGCCAATCAACATTTTTAGAAAGTGTAGTAACTTTCAAGTTCCTAGTAAGTTATGTTAGCACTTAATTATTTTACATGAATAACATTTAGCTTCCAGCTTCAGCTAGATGAATTTGAGATGAAACATTAGACTGAGTAGATAATCAACAGATACTGATACAAGTAGCAAAACATACATTTTGATCTCAATTTCTAAGCTCTTGAAAAATAATGATTATATATCACCAAAAGCATGTCCAAAAGTTATGCAACTTCTTATGCACTGTATAACAAGGAGGGAGGGATTATTCTTTCCTTAAACTGAAAATAACCTAAGCGTTGCTCACACAATTAGGAGCAACAGAAAAAGGAAGTTACACAGGTTATGGATTAATGTTTGTTAAAATGATATACAAACCATTTCAGATGTATCTATTCCGCTGTCGGCTAATATCTGAGCAAGAATTTTCTCTCTTCCTTTTATTACTTCCAACTTCTCCTTCAAAAAATACTTGGGTATGGGAATATCTAATTGTTGCTAGAGAAGAGAAAGAACAAAAAAAGAGCATTTCTGTCACAATTCCAGGACTCGAACTTTATTTAAAATATACAGTAAGGATGTGCACATCAAAGACGCTTGCTTTACTTCCCATTTTCATTTAAGGAAAAAAATGAGGCCAGCAGAGTGAAGAGAATTCACTCACTAAAGAGACACAAAGTCAAAAAGAAAATCATAACCATGCCCCTTGCTTTAATCATTACAGAAAAGCATCAGGAGTTCATGTCAATTAGGCCTCAATTAACTAATGATTACTTAATGGATTTCTTTAAAGAAATACAATATTACCTCGTTTTACCTAAAATAATGGTTCAAATTGGAGTAGTAGAGTATTAAGCTGTAGAGATCTCTGAACTAAACCTAATAATTTATCATTAGCACCATCGACTATTTGTATGTAAATGGTCACATTTTTCTCTAATAATTTGGTTTTATTTTTACCAAAATTACCCCATTGCAAAAATTATTTACAAAAGTAGTTTGCTTTATTATGAAACTGGTTTTTATATAAAAAAACTTCTATCCTTCATTTGTGCATGTTACCAAATATTTCAAACTAGCGGGGGGTCAGATGAAAATTTACCAGTCCAAATTGAGTGAAAAGGAGTACAGAAGTGCTCTTTAAGGATAAGGGTATGCCCTTGGCCAATCCCACTGAGAAACACTATCCTAGAATTTCTGTCAGACCTGCTTGGCTGTTTTGACAGGGAAGCAAAGGTCTTTGTCTTCAGAACTGGCTACCTTATTTTTTTTTCAATTCCAGGTGTGACTTCCCATAACCTCCCTCCAGCCCAGAGAATTTTGGATAGGCCTTCCCCTAAATAAACGTTTAAGCCTAAGGGGGTATCATTTTTAGGACTTGGTGGGACAGTATCCCCATGGCTTCTGGGAGATGACAATGACTTTTGAACACGAAACCTTTCTGAGGCTCATGGAGGGCTGGGGGTGACTGGAGAGTGAACTAGCAGAGTCCAGTGGGTGGGTGTGGCCTGAGGAGAGAGGGCAGTTGGAGAAGAATGATGACATTTTGATTTAATGTGATTTTTATTTATTAATAAGCACATTCAAGTGTGGTACTTTTATAACTTTGAAGACAAAACCTCATTGTCTTATAGCTCCATCTGGTCCATTTGGTACCACAAAATTATAGTTAGTTGGCCAGGCATGGTGGCTCATGCCTGTAATCCCAGAACTTGGGGAGGCTGAAGCAGGTGGATCACCTGAGGTTAGGAGTTCGAGACCAGCCTGGTCAACACGGTGAAACCCCGTCTCTACTAAAAATACAAAAATTAGCTGGGTATGGTGGCACACACCTGTAATCCCAGCTACTTGGGAGGCTGAGGCAGGAGAATTGCTTGAACCCAGGAGGCGGAGGTTGCAGTGAGCTGAGCTTGCACCATTGCACTCCAGCCTGGGCAACAACAGCAAAACTCCATCTAAAAAAATATTATACTTAGGATTTTGAGGATGAGAACACAGAGTCACTGAGAATGGAAGAGAAGCAAAGAAAGATATTAGTTGCTCCATCTTCGTCCATGATGCGTTTCATGTCCATCCCTGAAACCTTGAGGCTTCTCATTCCCTATGGAGTGGAATCTAGGAAACTTCCGGTGGTAGAGAAAGGCTCTTTCCCGCATATATTTCTCTCTATGAGGTGGGCCCATTAGGAAAGTTTCCCCACGTGGCAGGTTACAAACAGTCTTCGGACTAAGGGGCAGTTTAAGGAAGGATTTGGGGAACTCATGGAACCAAGGGCAGGAACCCAGCTGGGTGTTTGTCAGTCCTGGGGATGTGGCCAAGAATGAAGGTGCCTTCAGCCTATCCCAACCATGTGGGATTCAGTGACAGCACATGGTTCAGTCACTATTTCCAGGACTGCGAGGAAACACTGTTGACCGCCCCCTGCACGAAGGCCTCCTGGATGCCATCTGCTCGTTTGTCACTCCTCTTGGTGCTTGGTGGCCCCGTTCCCACAGCAACAGTGGCATGGCCTTTAGGAAGATGATGTCCCTGGAGCAGAGGGGCTGGCTGATGCGGCAGGAAAGGCAAGGCCGTGGAGGGGCTGCCACACACAGCCCTAAATGCACTATTCCTCAACAACAGGGGCATGACTTCCTGTTCTTGAAATTCAACTAATAAATGTAATATTACTTAATTAGTTAAATTTAGGAATATGTATTACTTCATTAGTTAAATTTAGGAATATGTATTACTTCATTAATTAAATTTAGGATTATGATTTAATAACTATTTGTTTCACAGTTACCCTAAATTGTTCATATTGTCACTTTAGTGAGTAAAGTGCACCAGATCAAATCTGGTGATCAGTCCATGCTCTTACAGATGAATGCAATAAGCATAAAACTTTTGGAATAATCGTCAACATCTTCATTCATTTCAGTTATTCTCATTATTCCATTCTGATAAAATAATAATGTGAGGAAAGCCCATCTCAGAAAGAAAGATACCTTTATAAAAGCCCAAATATTTTCAAGGAGAAGAAACATGAAACACTCATGTAGAAAATTAAAGACTTTCTCCTTTTGATTTTACTTCAAGGGAATGTTCCTTTCAAAATGAAAGTGCGCTCCCAGGACCATGACACTGACGGGAGGTGGCCAGTGGCCCCGGCAGCCCAGCCAGCCTGAGTCAGAAGAGAGGCCCTGTGCCTGGCAGGAATGTCAGAGGGCAGCAGGGGCCGAATGCTTGCAGGAGGGGGGTGTGGTTGCCAGGTGCCAGCAGGGAGGGCTCCAGAGAGAGAGGGAAGGAGGGGAAGAGAGGCAGAGGGAAGGAGGGAGAGCAAGCACATGAGCTCTCCTTTGATGTCTGAGGCCCACTGCCATGTAAGCCATACATTTCCCTGGGTCACCACTGTCCCAAAGTAAGGAGGAGATGCATCCACCTGGCAATAGGGAACCTGTGACCAACAGGCTACAGAGAGATTCCCATGGAAACAGAGGAGCGGGCACTGCTACTGGATGCTGGGAGGGTCTGTGCTTCAAGGGTGCTGATGAAAGGGCTGGCCCACTGCATTCCAGCAGCCTTGTGCAGACCCACGGTGTCAGGTAAGACCACGGCCACTGCAGTGCCTAACACAGCCAAGAAGTGTGCAGATGCATCTGCACCAAAAACAAAGGGAACCCAATCCTTGTCCACGACAGCATGGTGTAATTAAAGGGAAATGTTTAGATTTTCCACACACCAACTAGTAAACATGGACGGGAAGTCTGTAGGGTACTGGGTACAGGGCTACATATCCTATTTATAACAAAAAGCAACTAATAAGAAAACAACAGAGTGCTTACGGGAGCCAGCTTTAGATCCTGCAGGATATCATCGAAATAATGGAACTCCGTGAGTTCCAGCTCCACCATCTCGTTCTTCAGCTCCAGGATGCGGCCCATCACCCCGTCCAGGACTTTCCTGATCAGTATTCGTTTCTGGGGATGGACGATCTGGTCGTAGACATTCTCCAGGTTTCTAAAGATCTGCACATACTTTATGTAAAAGGTGGCCAACGTTTGAAAGATGAAAACCTGATTTCTTTGTGGTTCAACCATCTTCTGAGGCTCTTTATCGAGTAAAGCACCGAGGGCTTCTTGGGTCTGATGCCACATCTTATTATACATTCTGAGGGAAGATAAGGAATTTAGATGACACAGTAAATAAAAATCACTTGGCAAAACATACACATCGGGCCTCTGGTATAGCAAAATATAACACCGAATCAAGTGTGAGCTAAGAATATCGTTATGTAGTAGAAAGGCTTGTTAGACAATTTATATCCTGTTCCGATGTCCTTGTGATTTCTGAATATGTGCCACCACTATTATCATCAAATAAAGAGTTTTAAAAGCATTTTGTCTAAATGATATGAAGTTTTCCCTCACTTTGCCCATAACACCACTATTATAATACACATTTAAAAGAGGACAGAGTTGATATCCAGAATAGTTAACTATTTGTCCACATACACAGCTGGTGAAGTATACATTGGAACAACCACTTTGGAAAGTAATGCAGCATATTCTTATTAAGTTGAATGGGTGCATACCCTATGAATGGATAATTATACCCTAGAGAAACTTGTAAATATGCATCAAGAATGATCACTTGCATTTTTAAAATAATAGTAAAAACCTGGAGATAACACAAACGTCCACCAATAAGACAGTGGATAAATACATTGTAGTAAATTCACCAATGGACTATCACACAGCAGTGAAAAATGAATGAAGTACAGCAAAAGGCAACCACTAAGAATCTTAGAACCATAATGTACAGTGTAAGAAATGAGGTGTAGGCCGGGCATGGTGGCTCATGCCTGTAATCCCAGCACTTTGGGAGGTCGAGGCGGGTGGATCATGAGGTCAGGAGATTGAGACCATCCTGGCCAACCCGTCTCTACTAAAATACAAAAAAAAGGTAGCCAGGCGTAGTGGCGCCCGCCTGTAGTCCCAGTTACTCGGGAGGCTGAGGCAGGGGAATCGCTTGAACCTGGGAGGTGGAGTTTGCAGTGAGCCAAAATCATGCTGCTGCACTCCAGCCTGGTGAAAGAGTGAGACTCTGTCTTAAGAAAAAAAGAGAGAGAAGCGAGGTGCGGTGCAGACTGTGGCCCGGGAGGCTGAGCTCTATGGAATGCACCAGCTGGGCTCTCCGCCCTCATTCCAGTGAGTTGAGTTAGTGGATTGAACAGAGAGGAAGCCAGAGAGCAGAGGAGTATGACCCTCTTGTCCACACCCTGGCGAGGTAACAAAGGCTAGGTGTGCCCTTCCACCAAAGCCTTAGGGTGGTGGTGGCTCTATTGTGGCTGGCTGGCCCCAGAATACTGCCCCAGCCCTTACCAGTTTCCCTAGACTATGCCCACCTCTTTGTTACTGGTCTCTTTATTAGGCCCTCATGAGTGTCCCCACTTTTTCTGCCAGGGCCAATACATTCACGGTAGAGATTCCCACCTTCCCTTACCAAATTTCAGGTGACTTTTTGATTCTGCTTTTATGTTTAAGAACCAGGACTGAAAAGTGAACTGGAAAGTCAGTGTGTCTGGGAAGGAGCTTCACTGTAGAAAGTGGGTGTGGAGAGAGCCCTGATGACTGATGAAGGAGAAACCCAAAAATGTCAGTGTCTTTCTGTAAGGTCTTTCCCTATGCTAACGGGGGTGGGGTGGGGGCAGCCCTAATCCCCTGAAGGAGAAGCAAGTCGATCAAGGGGGCTCACCTCTTCTTTACTGTCAGCCAAGCCACTCATTCCCACGCTTACCTGTGCCTGGCGTCCTGAGTCCAGGTTGGCTGCATGTGCCAACTTCTGCCTGGTTGGCTAGTGACTTGGCCACCTGCTCTCTGGGGTGTACAAGTGATTGGCAGCCTAAATGTGGCCTATACAGATCTGCAAGCAGTCCTCCAATTTCAGCCCCATCCCAGAAGAACCATGCCCCCATCTGTCTTCCCAGGAAAACAGCTGGCTTTTGATCACCCCAGCCCCATCCGCTGGCTTTCAGGTCCCACATTCTTTGCCCTTCCTCCATTCTCTTTCATCCATGCCTGCTCTCCCTTTCCCACATTTTCTTTTTTTTCTTTTGAGACAGAGTCTCAATCTGTCACCCAGTCCTGAGTGCAGTGGCATAATCTTGGCTCACTGCAACCTCCGCCTCCCGGGTTCAAGCAATTCTCCTGCCTCAGCCTCCTGAGTAGCTGGGACTACAGGCGTGTGCCACCACATCAGGCTAATTTAGTAGAGATGAGGTTTCACCACACTGGCCAGGCTGGTCTCGAACTCCTGACCTCAAGTGACCCACCTGCCCTGCCCTCCCAAAGTGTTGGGATTACAGACGTGAGCCACTGTGCCTGGCCTCCTGCACTTTCTTGGTATCTCTTGTCAAATGTTTTCTTTGTCCTTGCGAGTTCATAGCTTTAAAATCCTTTATTGACATTTTGGAGGCAATTCAGGAGGAAGAGGAGATAAGTACCCATGGTTAGCCACCCTGTTTGACTGGGAATCTCTCTTCTACATTCCCAAGGTCATTATTAAGCATCCCCTCCAGGTACCCTCTGCCCCAGGCTCACCATCTGCCATTTCTCAAACATGCTCCATTCTTCCCTAAACACTAAGCATCATTTACTGAAGCACTGATTATATGTGCTTTTTTCACCTTTCTGGCCAAAAAGTAAAAGCATATCTTGATGTCTGCAAGATTTTTGGGTTCAGATGATGATGATGATGATGATGATTATAATGATGATGACGATGGTGACGGTAATAGCTTACATTTATATACTGTGAGTCACTGTCCTAAGTGGTTTCCATGTAATAACTCATGTAATGCTCACAACAACCCTATGAGGTAGGCATAATTATTAGCGCAGTATACATAAGAGAAAACTGAGGCAAAGAGAAGTTACTGCCCAAAGTCACACAGTTTGAATGCAGGATATACATGTAGGCAGTCCGGCTCCAGAGTTCACCCTCTAAACCACTTGACTTCATCGCTTCCCATTTGTCAGGGAGAAAGTAGATGAGGAAGGAGGAGTCCCGTGACACAGAGGTAGTTATATCACAAGCAAACAGACTGAGCATAAAAACCAAAACTCTTTTTTCCCCCAACACCCCACTGAGTCAGGACACTGAATTCTGCCTTTAAAATCCCATCCCCAGCATGTTCGAATGCCAGATTTCTCAAAACTCAGTAATATTTAAAATATTGCTAGTGAAAGGGCACTCTTCCAGACCAGCTTATTATAAGAAAGAAGGTTATTATCAGAAAATTAGAATTCCACTTGGCACAGTGTATTAGTCCATTCTCTCACTGCTATACAGAAATACCTGAGACTGGGTAATTTATTTATTTATTTATTTTGAGACGGAGTTTCGCTCTTGTTGCCCAGGCTGGAGTGCAATGGCGTGACCTCAGCTCACTGTAACCTCCGCCTCCCAGGCTCAAGTGATTCTCCTGCCTCAGCCTCCCGAGTAGCTGGGCAGGCATGCACCATCATGCCTAACCCTAATTTTGTATTTTTAGTAGAGACGGGATTTCTCCATGTTGGTCACGCTGGTCTTGAACTCCCGACCTCAGGTGATCTGCCCACCTCGGCCTCCCAAAGTGCTGGGATTACAGGCGTGAGCCACCACGCCTGGCGAGACTGGGTAATTTATAAAGAAAAGAGGTTTAATTGGCTCACAGTTCCATAGGCTGTCCAGGAAGCATGGCAGCATCTGTGTCTGGGGTGGCCTCGGGGAGCTTTTCCTCATGGTGGAGGCAAAGTGGGAGCAGGCATCTCACACGGCAGGAGCAGGAGCAAGAGGAAGGCGGGGAGGTGCCACACACTTTTAAACAAGCAGTTATCCTGATAACTCACTATCACGAGAATGGCACAAAAGGGGAAATCCACCCCGATGATCCAATCACCTCCCCCCAGACCCCGCCTCCAGCATTGGGGATGACAATTTGACAGGAGAGTTGGGTGGGGACACAAATCCAAACCATATCACACAGAACACACATTGACTCCTGGCAGAATTAGTGACTAATAAACAATTACATTGACCAGGAACAACAACAACAAAAGCAAAACCTCATGCCAATTCAAAGCTCCTGAGACCCTTTGACATTCTGCTTGCCCCATCTCAAACAGACAAGCAGGAGGGGCTGGAAGAAGCAAAGATGACAGATGATCAAGGAAATGGTTTGGCTGTGGACAATGATCAAGACCTGCAGCTCAGCACGGTGTGAGTTTTCCAAGTCCAGACTTCCAGGACCCGAGAAGGGACAGTAAACCCAAGGCACTCACTGGCCTGAGTGAAGACACGGGCTGAACATACTAACGGGTGTGACAACTGTTGGCATAAAACATAGAGCAATGCTCAAGTTGCTTTGTGGACTTAATAGGGTTTGGGGCCCAAACCTGCCAGGACAACATTCAACAGGAAAATTACAGGCTAATTTTGTTTAGAACTCAGATCTGAAATTCCACTTAGAAAACAGAGCACAGCTCCAGATCAAAAGAATTGTTGCCTCTAACCCAGGAGGGGTGATTGCGGGAGTGCTTTTCAGTTCAGCACAGAGGAAAGCATAACTCCAGACAGCAGCGGACCAGTAAAAACCCCAGCTTGTTTCACAGATACCAAGAAGATGCTCAGTAAATTGTAACTTGCAACACAGGCCTGATTAAAAATGCCATCCCCACACACCAGGAAAAAAAGAATGACGACTTCTTCAAAGTGCCAAAAACCAGTGACCCAATGGACCTTCAGTGGAGAAACGCTAGAAAGATGCCCTCAAAATTAGCAGTAAAAAAGGACAAGGGAGATACGTAAGTAATATAAACCATTTTTTAAAACACCATTGCTTACAAATGGCATGATTGCAAAATCCAAGGAAATCAGTAACAAAAATACATCAACTAGTACGGCAAAGGACGGGCGTGGTGGCTCACGGCTGTAATGCCAGCACTGGGTGGCTGAAGTGGGTGGATCACTTGAGGTCAGGAGTTCTAGACCAGCCTGGCCAACATGATAAAAACCCATCTCTACTAAAAATACAAAAAGTAGCCGGGCATGGTGGCAGTCGCCTATAATCCCAGCTACTTGGGAGGCTGAGACAGGAGAATTGCTTGAACCCGGAGGCAGAGGTTGCAGTGAGCCAAGATCTCACCACTGCACTCAAGCCAAAAAAAAAAAAATTACAGCAAAATTGCAATACTTTAATGCAGAGAAAAAAATGAAAGAAGAAACCCATTCACAGCACCAATAAAGAACATTAAATATTTAAGAATTCACATGGTGGGAGCCACATGAAATCTAGCTAAAGGAAATTCTAGAATGCTGTGTACAGATCAGCACAAGCAGAAGGCACTATCTCCTCCTGCCCAAAGAGGCAAACCCTGTCTCTACCAAAAACACAAAAATTAGCCGGGTATGGTGGCGTGCACTTGTAATCCCAGCTACTCGGGACGCTGAGACAGGAGACTCACTTGAACCCGGGAGGCGGAGGTGCAGTGAGCCAAGACTGCACCACTGCACTCCAGCCTGGGCAAGAGTGCGAGACTCCATTTCAAAAAAAGAAAAGAAAGGCTATAAAGACAGAAGACTCCTGAGACATACATACAGATTTAATATGGCCAAGAATTCAGTAACAATAGACTAAGGACTATAAATAAGTCTAGTAATAATTTTTAAATATGGGAGCGGAACAGGCAGTAAAAGTTAAAAGGCATCTTATACTTCCAACATTGGCCACACCAACAAGCATTAAGTTTGTACAATACCCTAAAGAGGCTGCCTCCGTGAAGTTCAGGTGGGGTGACCTGAACTCCACAAAGATGCAAAGTCAACAATAGCAAGAGATCTTGGGTTGAAGAGGCTCCTGCTTCCACCAGGGGAAACCACGGCCGACCTGATGGGGCAGAGCACAGCCAGACTTTCTGGATGTCTGGACCTGCTGTGGGCTCCCACCCAGGGGAGCCCAGTCGCTCAGGGTCAGAGCCCTCACTGGCTTCAGTCAGGTCAGAGAAGCAGGACTTTTCCAGGGCCTCACAGAGCTGACCCATAACTGGAATTTTTGGCCAAAGACAGTCCTGGTAGCTTCAGCCTTCTGGGTCCTGCAATTTCTTTCTTCCCCATCTGCAGTCTGTCTGGGGATCCCTGTCTGGAGAGACCAGGCAAAGATTCCTGGCTGACGGGAAAATGTTTGGCAGCTTTGAAAGCACACGGATCCCTACCTCATTACCTGTTTTCCTCAGTGCTGAGACATGGCGTCATCTCTTTCCACCAGACCCTCTTCCCTGGAAACTGCTTCTGGCTTCCTGCTCCCCAGCTGTCCCGATGCCTCTCCATGGGACCACACCCCCTCACGCGTCAGACCGCCAGGGACCTGGACACCATGCCTCGGCCACACCATCCTGGGGAGCCCCCACTTTGCGCTCAGTCCATCTGGCCTTGCACCCCACCTCCTCGCCCTGCAGCTTCAGCCTCCTTCTGCCTGAGCCCAGTCATGAAGGTCAAATGAGACAAGAGAGGCGGCAAGATGATTTTTCATAAGAGCATTGGTGAGATAATTCACACAGCATAGAATTCACTCTTTTCAAGTGTACAATTCAGTGGTTTTTAGCATAGAGTTGTGCAACCACTACCATTATCTAACTCCAGAACATTTTCATCACTGGGAAAGAAACTCACACCCGTGAAGCAGTCACTCCCCATTCCCCATTCCTCCCCGCCTTTGGCAACCACTAACCTAATTTCCAGCTCTATTTGCCTATTCTGTACATTTCACAGAAGTGGAATCACACAAGAGGGGGCTTCAGTGCTGAGCTCCTTTCCCTCGGTGCGGTGTCCTCAAAGTTCATCCACACTGTCGCGTACTTCGTACTTCATTTCTTTTCATTGCCAAGTTTCCTTTGTACGGATACACTATATTCTGTTTATCCATTTGTCAGCCCATGGACACCTGAGTCGTCTCCACCTTTTTTGCTGCTCTGAATAATGCTGCTAGAAGCATTCCTGCATGAGTTTCTGCGTGGACATATGTCTTTATTTTCCCCGGATATGGCAAGGTGGTTTTCAAAGGTAAAAGCGCTCTACATTTAAAATAGAAACCAGTGTCCTCAGCAGCTCATCCCTGGAGGTCACTCAACCTCTTCGTGCTTACGCCTCCTCCACTGGCAAACCTGGATGATGAGACCAACTCTGGACACCTCCAGGGACTACTGTGGGATGGTGATATGGTGTGGCCGTGTCCCCACCCAAATCTCATCTTAAATTGTAGTTCCCATAATCCCCACATGTTGTAAGAGGGACCCAGTGGGAGGTAATTGAATTACGGGGACAGCTACCTCCATGCTGTTCTCATGATAGTGAGTTCTCACAAGATCTGATGGTTTTATCAGGTGCTTTTCCCCCCGCTTTGCTCTGCACTTCTCCTTGCTGCTGCCATGTGAAGGGCGTGTTTGACTTCACCTTCCATCATGACTGTAAGTTTCCTAAGGACTTCGCAGTCCTGCAGAACTGCTAGTCAATTAAACCTCTTTCCTCTGTTCCAGTGTGAGAACAGACTAATACAGGTGGAATAACAGGTGTGAAAGTGTTCCGGGAATTTTAAATGCACCTTGCAAACAGAAGGTAGTATTTTATCCATAAGACTACTTAACAGTTTTTAAAAGTATATGATTGGTTTCAGAGTTGAGCATATGACTTAGAGATATGACAGACTTTGAAGTCAGGAGGATTATGGATGGAGAAGACTGAATATAACAGTTAAAAAGACCAGACTGTTAATTCTACAACTTGGCAGTTTTCCTATAACGGAGTGGGTTGGGGAGGGAAACACTTGCATATTCAGACATACTATGCACGTCCACGGGAAATCAAAATATTGCAAAATGGGAATTCTTTCCGCGTAATTTTGCACATGATAAAACCTTCTGAATCTTCCAATCTTAACTAGTTTGCTATCTTCTTCCCTGAATACTCCCCGTCTTCTTGCTCTATGGAAGGCCTGGCTCTGCTCGGAAGCCCTCTCAGTAGAGGCTCCTGTTCCCCCCGAGAGCCCTCTGTCTCTGGCTGTGGGGCTGGGTCAAGGGGACCCCTTCTTTTCACTGCACCTCCAGATATCTGCATTCCCTCCTCCCAAAACTCCCTGGCTTTGAATCCCACTTCATCTGATGCTGTCACCACTGCCCCTCAGTCACCATCATCTTCCATCTACCATGATCATTCCAGGCCACCTCCAGGGCACCTACCCACTGAATAGCATCTTGACGCTGCCTTCCCACCTGTTCCATTGCTAAGTGCTGAGTTCCTCCACCTAAGGCCAGTACCCCCTGGATCCCATGTCCTCTCACTACCAACGATGTCACCCACTTCTCCCTCCTCTTCATATATCATTCTGGGCCATTCCCTTCCACACACAAACATTCTATCGTTTTCTGTCTTGGAGCCATGTGCTCTGCCTCTAGCTGCCAACACATTTCCTCTCCTTTGCAGCAAAACTCCTTTAAAGAGTTAGCTATGTTCACCGTCTACAGTTTCTCTCCCTCCTACATTCACTTGAGTAAGTCTTTCTATCCCATCACACCACTGAATCAGCTCCTGTCAAGGTCACTGCTGAACTCCACACTGCCAAATCAACAGTCAGTTCTCAGTTCTACCCCAACTTGTCTCAGGAGCACTTGACGGAGGAGAAAGAAGTTACTTCTCCTGGAAACACTATTACTTCTTTCACTTGCTTCTTCCTCACGGATCATGTCTTTGATCCCTTTGCTGGGTCTCCTCTTCTCCCTGCCTTACTGTGGATGATCCCAGGCTGGGATAATAATAAACCTCTTCTTTATTAATATTCATTCTATGTCTCACAAAGACCATCACAGGCTGACAGCGAGCAAGTTTATATTTCAGACGTGGGTCTTGCTCCTGAACCCAAGATCTGAATATTTTAACTGGCTATTTCATCTCCACATCATGTCCAATGGGCACTTCCAACTCAATAGGTCTTAAACAGAACTCTTGATCTTCCCCACTCCCAAACCCTGGCAAGCCTTTAACCTCTCTGCTCTTACTTCCTTGCCTAGAAAAATAGGGAGTGTAATAGCAACACTGCAGGCTGGAGCTACAGTGCCTGCCTTGGCACTGTTTACTTGCTGTGTGAGCTACTTCACCTCTTCATACCCAAGTTCCCTCATTTGTAAAATGGAAATAACAGTATCAACAGCCCGTACATTACAGGGTTGCTGTGAAGCAGTTAGAACAGTGTCCACAGGGTCAGCCCTGTACTACCTGTTAGAAATTATTCTTATGAAGACCAAATGAGGTACCTTTGTGCAAGTGCTGTGTAAACGACACAGTGCTAGGCACACACTCCTTTCAGTATCACTGCCACTCGAGGTGGTGAAAAGCAAATGACAGTAACGCTTTCCCAAGATCTTTCTAGACTTAAATTTCAGGACCTAGGTGTTTTCACAAAGCAACGTATTTACTACCGTGAAAGATTAACAAAAAAAACCCCAGACAAAATGGCTTATCAGCAATAGCCCCTAAGGGCTTGGCAGGTATAGGGAAGACCGGGAGTTCATCCCCATGGGGTGGTGGGATGCGTGGGGGAGGGGGAGATCTACGCGTATGATCTTCCTTGCTCACAAGAAGCAGATACTCTATCCCGAGGCATATATGAATTTCCTAAAAGGAAAAAAAGTGGGAGAGAGGAGGGAAGTTGAGAGGCGAGGGGAGGAGAAAAGAAAAGAAAAAAGAAAATAAGAGAAGCAGAAAGCAAGCCACCTTCTGGCTTGGGGAAGCCCACCCCATGGCTGTGGCTGGGAGCCCATCACTTACGTGTTCGACATTGCTGGCTACTTTCCCTCTTTTCCTCGCCCTCCAGGAAGCTCTTCCGTTGCTCTCTGAAGAACGGTGGCAGCAGGGGTCAGGGCACTACCAGGAGCTACAGAGGACTGGGAAGGGGTCTTCTGGAGGGAGAAACCAGGACTGCGATAATCTCTCGCTTCGGGCAGGAAAACGTGAGGCCGGGTTTGCGTCGCAGGCACGGAGCGCGCAGGCGCAGAGAGGGTGCTTCGCTCCTTCCCGTCGGGACCCAGAGACTCGCGAACCTCACTTCGGCCACTCAGGTGGGCGCGACGCGGCCCTAGCAACGGGAACGCCGCGCCTGCGCATTGCCTTCCGCCTGTCCCCTGCGCGCTCCGCGCCTGCGCCACCGCCTCCTGTTGCTGCGGGAACGGCGCGGAAGGCCTGGGTGGGTGCAGCGGCGGTGGCGGGTCGGAGTTCCAACCCTCCGTCGCGGGGCCGGCCGCCTGGCGAGCCTGCTCCGGGCCTCAGTCCCTGGCCCGTGGTCCTCCAGGCCGTCTTCCCGCTTTCCTGCTGGCCCCATTTTCATCCACCGTCAGCTCTGCGGCCTTGGGCAAGGCCCTTAATGATGGTGGTCTTCAGTTTTTCCATCTGTAAAGTGGATATAACAGTCGTTCGTTCAGAACTTTACTGGGCACCTATTCTGGGCCAAGTGCAGACTTAGATTCTGGGGACTCAAGACTTAACGCAGACCCTCCCTTCGGAGACTTAATGAGTATGAACCAAGGCGCGGGTGCGTTGTCAATGTAAAATGCAGTGTGGATGTTATCAACAGTTATCCGTAAGTTGGTATTGAGTGTTGGCTTTCATTGCTCTTCTTTCTTCGCCTTTAGTAACTGTTGAGGTTTATTTGCACATTTTAGGCTCTGCAGTTCCTATTGGAACACCAGGTTTAATGCTGTCAAAGGCGTGGAGCGGACATCCAGGTAAAAAATGATAATCAGGATCAAAAACCTCTCCCCCACCATTACTAATGAAATGCACGAAAGCGTAGTAAAAGCCAGCCCTCTGCACCCCCTTCAAATAATGGAGCAAATTATTTCTCAGACGAGAAATTAAGTACAACCTTGTACCGTAAACTTTAAAAGCTCTTTGAAATAGCTGCGTGCAGTGGAGAATGGTGTCCAGCCTCATCTCCACTCTCCCAAAGCCCTTCGGGGGAAGAGACCAAGTAGACACAACACCAAGAATCTCATTAATGCTTTTTGATACAAAGAAGACACAAACTGAAAAGAAGGGAGATGAAAGGGTGAGCAGAACGAGCAAACGCCTGGGGAAATCCTGCCAGATAAAACCATCCTGAGTGGAGGTTAATCCCTGCCACCCCCAGGACCTGAGCAAGGACAGGAGAAATCGCCAGGGTTTGCCATTTTCTAGGTCCCTACATTGAATTGAGGCAAAGATTCAAAGTCAGAGGGCATTTTGTCACAGGAATAGGGCACACTCGTGACAAGAGTGGGAGGATGGTGGCAAAGGAGCTTATCAAAATCTCACAAGAGAGCAGAGCCCGGAAGTTGTGTGGATTCAGAGGAGCGGCCCTTATCCTCAGTGTGTACTCAGGCTCCAGAAAAGCAGAGAGAAGTGCAGTATCTCAGCTCTGGAACTCAGATACAGTGAAAAGACAGTCAAAGAGGATTCGCCCACATTATGTTTGAACAAATAGAACATTTTCAAAGAGCAACACGTGTTAAGTAGGAATAAGATAGAAAGAAGCAGCATATCCACTATCTAAAACCAAGACTTTCATAAAAGTAGAAGAAAGGATTATAACATAGGCCAGGCAAGTGAAAGAAAGAAAGTATGGAGAAAATGTAACCAAATAAATAAAAGCAGAAAAATCTTGGTTTTGTTTGTTTAGTTGTTTTTTTTTTTTTTTTTTTTTTTTTTGAGACGGAGTCTCCTTCTGTTACCCAGGCTGGAGTGCAGTGTGTGATCTCAGCTCACGGCAACCTCCACCTCCCGGGTTCAACCTATTCTCCTGCCTCAGCCTCCCGAGTAGCTGGGATTACGGGTGCCCGTCGCCACGCCTAGCTAATTTTTGTATTTTTAGTAGAGACAGGGTTTCATCATGTTGGCCAGGCTGGTCTCGAACTCCTGACCTCAGGAGATCTGCCCGCCTCGGCCTCCCAAAGTTCTGGGATTACAGATGTGAGCCACCACGCCCTGCCAAAGCAGGAAAATCTTTACACGTGTTCCATGTTATAGAATAAGCTAATAAGAACATTAAGGTAATACAGTAAGAACTGGGAGAAAATATAAAACAACAGAATGAAAAAGGAAAGAAGATTACACAGCTAAGGAAACCAAAAGAAAAACAGAAGTAGTCCAATACAGAAAATAGGTTAGAAAAACCAAGAAATAGACCAGGCACAATTCAGCTGAATTACTGACTTAGAGGGAAAACCTGACTCACTTACAGTAAATGTAGAGAGGAAAGAGTGAGAGACACTTGAGCAATTTACAAAAAGGGTTAGTTGATATTCCTGAAAGAAAGACCTTCAACATTAGACTATTTTCAGAGATACAAGAAATGTTTTTGAAATAAAAGAATTAAATCTGTAGATCAGAAATTCTCACTGTGTTCCAGGGAAAACTAATATACAACACCCAGCATCAGGAGATGTCCTGGATACATTATTGAACTTCAAAGAGAAATGGCAGGAGAAATCTGGCTAGCCTCAGATCTCAATGTCAGATGAAAACGAAGCAATATTTACAAAGTTCTTGGGAAAAAGTGTGACCCAAGCATATTTCTACTCATTCAAGTTAATAGTCCCAATATGAAAGCCCTCAGGAGATACAGCGCTCATGTACAGATTGATGTGTTAACAAATGCAAATAACAGAAACCCAGTGAGCACTGGCTTAAACAATAAGATTTTAAATCTCCCTTAACACCAAGAATAGAGGTGATGGCTCATGATCTCAGTGGCTCAGTGACATCATCAAGGATCAGTCTTCAATGATCTTTCCATCTTTTGGAGCTGTTATAGTAACCATACGAAATGACTTTCTTTGTGGTCATAAAATGCCTGTCGCAGCTCTAGGTCTTATATCTTCACACTGTGACATCCCAAGATAGAAAAAGAACCAGCAGGGAAATATGATACACATTGCCCTTTTAGAGTAATGAGGATTTACCTGCATTAAGAGGTAGAGAGGTAGATGAAAGAATCCAATCAGAACTCTGTCAGCACAGAAGAAGGCAGGATTGGCTGTATGTAGGCACCATTCAATATGAGCCACCCATGAACTCTTCTAGCAAATAAATTACTTGATGATGAAATACAAGCAAAAGATACAAATTAGGTGAAAAGGGTTAGCATAATACTCAATATGAGAAGACAGTGGAACAAGGTCCCTCAATTCTGCAAGAGAACAAATATAGTTTCTCTGTGATTATACCCTATGAGCTTTGCCAATTGCTGCACTTGTTGACCTCTTGTTCTCTGCCAGGAAGTATTTAGGACATGACATAGATCATTTATTAAATCTCATTAACTTTGTGAGATAGGTAGTATTTTCATCCCCCCCCGACCTTTTTTTTTTTTGAGATGGAGTTTTGCTCTTGTTGCCCAGGCTGGAGTGCAGTGGTGCAATCTTAGCTCACAGCAACCTCCACTTCCCGGGTTCAAGTGATTCTCCTGCCTCAGCCTCCTGAGTAGCTGGGATTACAGGTACCCACCACCACACACAGCTAAAAAAGATGGGTTTTCTGTGAGACAAATGTTACTAAAAACTGGTTTTCATAACAGCCCATCCTTTAGGAAAAATCATTGCTACCTAGGTACATGGATACAGTAGAAAAGGTTACTTTATCCTCAGCATTTAATAATTCATACAGCCTCAGATCCAGACTGCCAGGTCTCTGGGGAAATCAGTCTTCTCAGTCTTCTTGGTACATGTGACATTTGGGCAAATATTTATTGATGCTTGTTCTGTGAAAAACACAATACTCAACACCATGCAATAGAAAAAAGTTGGCTCTGATAGGAAGAATTCTGCTTGCAGGAGTGGAGGAGAGGAGAGGGGATCATTCAGGAGAACATAGGCTTCATCATCACATGTGCATTTTCTTGTGGGATAATAGGCTGGGAAGGGCTGTTCCAGGTTGGTCGTCAGATCTGCTTCCTTCAGGTGCGTCCAGTCCCCAGTACCCTGCCACCTCCTGAGCATCCCTTCTCTGCCAACACACTTGCAGTGAGAGGGACGCCTGACGCTCTAGGAAGCCCATTCTGGTTTCGGAAAACTCTCACCATTGCTCATTGGTTTTACATTGACACTCCAGGGAGAAACAGAACAATCCAATCCCTCTTTTTTTTTTTTTTTTTTTTTTTTGAGATGGAGTTTTGCTCTTGTTGCCCAGGCTGGAGTGCAATGGCGCAATCTTGGCTCACCACGACCTCCGCCTGTTGAGTTCTAGCGATTCTCCTGCCTCAGCCTCCTGAGTAGATAGGATTGCAGGCATATGCCACCACGCCTGGCTAATTTTTTGATATTTTTAGTAGAGATGGGGTTTCTCCATGTTTGTTAGGCTGGTCTCAAACTCCCAACCTCAGGTGATCCACCCGCTTTGGCCTCCCAAAGTGCTGGGATTACAGGCATGAGCCACCGTGTCTGGCCTCCAATCCCTCTTTTTTGGGAGCAGTCTTTGAAAAGTTTAAGCCCATGTCCACCTGTCCACCTGCACCCCCCACCCCTCATCAAAGTCCTCTTGGGTAAGTGCCCTCAGCTTCTTCTGCATTACAAGATTTTTAAGTTCTCCTTCTCTCTGTAATGCTGTTAACACAACTTAGCATCCTTCAGCATAAACCAATGAAACAAAAGCTTCTAGTGGGAGGTGGTAGGCATTTCATCAACTAGCAAAAGGGGCCCTTCCTTGAGTCTCCACACCTTAGATCCATTGTAGGGTGGCCACGCCACACTGTTGACTCATGACGCCCATAGTCCGCTAACCCCACAAATCTGCCTACAGTGTCTCCTGTTGAATGTCTCCTCTGTTTTTCAGTGTGTTCACCATCCTATCCAGTTCCATGGCACCCCTCAAATGATCCATGCTATTGATAAACAAGTTCTCTATGACAAAGCCGGGAACCCCATAGCACAGCACCAGAAATGAGCTCAGGTTAGCATCAAACCACAAGTTCTAAACCTGCCAGCCATGCTATCATCATGTGGCTTATATTTCTCCTTGCCCTCAACAATTCCATGTGGTAAGGATTGTCAAATGCACAGTAATATGCAGCTATATCCTATCTAAAGCATTGCCTTATGTACTATGTTAGTAACTATAGAAATTTATAAGTAGGCTGATCTGGCATGCTTTGTTTTTGGAAATCCAAGATGATAATACTTGTTACCTTTGCTTTCTTTTCTAAAAACTCACAAATCATTTTAATGGTCTGGAGTATTTCCTGTGATCACATGAAGTTCACTGGGCCAGAACCTGACCTATTTTAAGTGAATGAGTCATCAGTCACTCAGAATCACACAACTCTCTCCTGTAGTTTTTTTCATTATGCCATGACAATTCAGTCAAACCAGGGAACTTGTTTCTTTACTAGGCCTGAACCAGGGTTAAAGTGTCCCAAAGCAACTCATCTGTCTACACCTCGGCCTAAGACAACACAGGCTGCAACAGGAAGCAGGGCCTTTTCCTGCCACACGGTGGCAGGCCAGCCACTAACCAGTCAATGTGAGGACCATGCAATGCTTCCTGCTCCCACCTTCTCACCGAAGGACCCAGCCTCCTTCCTCACCTCCTTCGCTAACACCCCTCCCATTTCTCTCAGTAACAGTAAGACTAAAGCATGACAAGACAGGAATACACTGTACCAAAAGACGAGGCTGTAAATACCAAGCACAGCAGACTGAGACCTTGCCTAGGAAGGCTCCTGGCAGCTTGGGGGACAGCACTGGCCATGGAACTGACCATTAACATCCACCAAGGAGAAGCTCCTTCCTTGAAGGACCAGAGCAGGTCCTGGCATTCCAGGGAGGACCAGAGCTCTGCTCCATCCACCCTGGTCCCTCTGTCCTACTCAATCCCATTCCGGGGTCCCATCCTGCCAAGCCTGAGTGATAATAAGCTTATTTTCTCTTCTTACATGAGAACCCTAAGCTTACTTGTTTAGTAACCACTCTCTGTACTTTGCTAGGCATCTAAGGTCCAAATCATTATTCTGATTAACTTTTCCAATAATTTCCTCTAAATTGGTCACTATTTCTTCCACAGTTACTATGTTTTTGTCCTGAACAATTGATGTTTTATTTTATGTCAAATGTACATGTCTTTATACAGACTCATAATCAGACTGCCAGGTATCTGGGAAAATGTTTTTTTCTCATTGTTCTCAATATGTATGAATTCACTTAGGCAAATATTATGGACACTCATTCTATGCCAAGCACAATACTCAATGTGGTGTAACAGAAAAAGAATCCTTTGCTAGGAATTCAGCCTTCAGGGAGTAGAGTAGAAGAGATAAAGGTAGGAGGTGATTAAATGTCACAGTGCAAAGTTTTTTGGGAGTTTAGAAGAGAGGGCTACTTTGCCCTTCGGAAAGTGGAAGGTGTTATGCTGGTGGGATTGGAGCTAGCTACATAAAAGGTGAGTGGGGCTTTGACCTGAGGAAATGGAAGACTGTGCCAGGTGAAGGAAACAACATGGCAAAGGCAGAGCAGCAGGAAAAGTACAGGGATATGTTCGTTTGAGAGCCGGTATTTGTCTTTGACCTGGGAATAGGCTTGTCATGATGGACTCAGGTCAGATGTTACACGGACTTTATAGCAGGCTGAGAAGTTTGGACTGAATTGTACGGTGACCCTCAAACTATGGAGGTTTATGTGAGCAAGATAATTGACAGGGTCATGAGGCAGGGGACCAATTCAAAGACAAGAGGTAGAGATGAGTGGATAAACAAAATGTGGTGTATATGTAAATAGAACAACAGTCAGCTGTAGAAAAGAATGAAGTTCTGACACATGCTGTAGCGTGGATGAACCCTGAAAGCATTATGCTAAGTGAAATGAAACCAAACACAAAGGAACACACTTTGTATGATTCCACTTCATATGCAATGTCTAGAACAGGCAAATTTGTAAAGACAGAAAGTAGATTAGAGGTTAACAGGCTGGTGGAAGGAGGGAGTGGGGAGTTATTTCTTCATGTGTACAGAGTTTTTGTTTGGGGTAATGAAAAATTTTGAAATATAGTGGTGATGGTTGTACAACAACATTGTGGATGTAGTTAATGCCACTGAATTACACACTTACAATAGCTAAAATGGCACATTGTATGTTTGAGATAGAGAAGCATGACAAGACAGGAATACACTCTACCAAAAGATCAGGCTGTAAAAACTAAGCACAACAGACTGAGGACCTTGCCTGAGGCTCCTGGCAGCTTGCGGGGTGGCAATGGCTGTGAACTGACCATTAACATTGACCAAGGAGAAGCTAACTGATGCCTAGACTGTTTTGAACGAGAAACGAAGAGTAGAGGAGAAGGTATAAAATATTGAGAAAGCACAATTCATAGGATTGTAGTGTGACTCAGAGAGGGTGAATTCTGAGCTGAGCTGAGGCTTCAGTGGCAGGTGGCTCGAAGGAGCAGAGCTGGAGGTCAGGCTGGGGAAGGAATGGAGGCTGAAGAATGGAGGAGCTAGAGCGACTAAGTACAGAGGAGCCTACTGAAGCTTGGTGAAGGAGACAGGAAGGTAGCTCAAAAGTGATAACAAGCATATGGGAAGATGTTTCAGATTAGGGAGGCAGAAACTAATTTTTAGGATAAATGGAAAGAAAGAATTTGAAGATATATTCCTCTGCCAAGTGCGTGTCATTTTTAAAACCCTGGTCTAGAAGCACTCTTCTGGGATATAATGTGCACTGGCATCTCTTTATACTCACCACCCTTCTTTCTTTCCAAGAAATCCCAATACTCTGTGTTCTCACACCATATATAGACCCTTCCCTGAGAGTTTTGGTGGTGTGATTCAGCCTTTAAGGAATCAGCTGGAGTAACTGGCAGAGTGCTGTTTTGGTAAGTCTGGAAAAGGTTTCTGTAACACCCCAGAGAAAGGCCAGGAAGGCATCATGCCTCTCTTTATTGGCCAGGGCACAATGGGGATCACCCAGTGTCACGTTGTGTCCCTTCCTTCCCAATTATAGGTTTCATAAAACTCTCACAATGTGTGGATCATGCTTATGAGTCTGTAGAGCCCAGGATGCTGCTTGTTTTCGTTTAATACTTTACTTAGTTTATTGATGCTCAAAAATAGGTTACAGTTTAGTTAGGCGTATTATAAGCTGGTTGTTCATAAGAAAACAAAAACTGGGCATTTGATTACTGTAAAATTGTAGTCAGTTGGAGCAACTGGTCCTGATTGTTCCATTTTCTTCCTTCCTTCCTTCCTTCCCTCCTCTTTCTTTCTCTTTCCTTCCTTCCTTCCTTCTTTCTTTCTCTTTCCTTCTTTCTTTCTTTCTTTCTTTCTTTCTTTCTTTCTTTCTTTCTTTCTTTCTTTCTTTCTTTCTTTCTCTTTCTTTCCTTTCTTTTCTTTCTTTTCTTTCTTTCTTTCTCTCTCTCTCTTTCTCTCTCTCCTTCCTTTCTTTCTTCTTTCTCTTTTCTTTTCTTTCTGTTTCCCTTTTGTCTCCCAGGCTGGAGTGCAATGGCAGCATCTCAGCTCACCGCAACCTCTGCCTCCTGGGTTCAACTGATTCTCCTGCCTCAGCCTCCTGAGTAGCTGGGATTACAGGCACCTGCCACCATGCCTGGCTAATTTTTGTATTTGTAGTAGACACAGGGTTTCACCTTGTTGGCCAGTCTGGTCTCAAACTACTGACCTCAGGTGATCCATCACCTTGGCCTCTCAAAGTGCTGGGATTACAGGCGTGAGCCACTGCGCCCGGCTGATTCTTCTATTTTCTAACAGTGTGACTTGAATAAAGTCCGGTAACATTTCTGAACCCAAATCTCTCTCTCTACAAAGTGATACCCCCTGTGTCACTCAAAGCATTGTGATGGAACTCCTTGAATGGTTTTTAAGTTGCCTTTTGCTAGAAAACTGGTGTGACCTTGTGTACTTAGTAGCCAGGTGATCATTTGACTCACAGGTTTTATATTCCAGAGGTTTTGTTCACGAAGTGTTTTTCTGAAAACTCAGTGTTTGTAGCATTGTTGGAAATTTTCCTCATGTCCTCACTGAATTTGTATTGAAGGAATCGAGTCTTTGAAAGGTGGGTTTACCTCCCTGTTTAATAAGTGATAAGCCTGTCATTTGAGTTGTCCCTTAGTGTGAGTCCTGGAGTTTGAGAACAGCGACTGCTGTGATCCTACCGTGATTTGATGGGCACTTCTAGGCACAGTGAAAGGGAAGTGGAAGTTTCTGGTTGACTTTGATTCAGTTCCAACACGTTCCTCAGGTAGGCCTGTAGAACTGCAGAGAGTGAAGTCAGCGGAGATGAAAGTGAAAAGGTGTAAAGTTCACATTGAGTTTGAAGGCCTTCTCCGCTAAACTTAGATGTAAGAAACATTTTCTATGCTTCTAAGTGTAAAATGTCATTCTACATAAGAGGTGTATTTTAAAATGTCAGATATTAAACTGTCTGCGGTAACATTCCACTTTTCATGTCTAATGTTATGTCTGTATGAAAAGAAATGGATGAAATGCTAAGCTTGTTCAATTTGAATACATACCTGGAACTAAATCAAATGTGTTTCATTAATTCATAATCATTAAAAGTAAGCATTGGTAGACCCTTGACCTAATACTTCAAGATCTAACATTTACAGTTTTGAATTATTCTGAGTCACCCCTAAGGTCCATGGCATGTTATAATTTAATGGGGACAGGCCTACTTCCCTCAGAGGATTGCCATGAGGATTAAATAAACAATGTATGTAAAGCACTTGGCACAAATTTAAACCAGCATGCTGTTATGTGGCCGGTAGTCCTGTAAGCTACTGGGGGAGTCTGGAGGGCTGCTCAAAATCAGCATCTCAGTTAACCGTATTCCTCAGTTTAGGCTTCACAGAAATCCCAGGTGGCAAAGACCCGCTCCATACAGGTTGTTCCATTGAGGGCCCATAACATGCACATTGCGTTCAGAACAATAATAACTATGAACTCCTGCAACAGCTGACACCCACATTCCAAACAGCAAACAGTTTTGATTGTGAATCTTGGCTTCTGTCCAGTCTATTACCATAACATGTCAAAGCATAGTTTGCACTGGAAATGAGTCTGAGTTGATAGATTTTGTTGAGAATATGCTAGTAAACTAATTTAAAGGGATATGAGCAATGTGTATGTTACCTTCTGAATAGAGTTCCAAAGAGAATAGATCTCACAAACACCAAAGCCGTTTTACGTCAAATAAACATCACTTCCACTGGGAAATGAGTGTAAATGTGTGTGTGTGTGTGTTTCTTATGAGCTGCCGCTATTATCTATTAATAAAACTGCCCAGTGTGAGAAAAAAGAAAAAGGAACTAGCTGGAGGCAGGATGTTGGTTTTTTTTTAAAATTATTATTATCCTGTTTTTTTCACAAACACTGAGGCAGCTTTTGTAACCCAGATGCAGAGAAGGTCACTTTTCAATTGTTTTAACACCTGCTGTCTATTAAAATGAACATGATTTCCACAAGCCATTGATAAATTCAGCCTGAAACCTACCTCAAGTGACGGTTTCCTTTATTTTGATAAAACTTTTGAATAAATAATATGTCTGTCCAATTTCTGGTGTGTGTGCACGTGTGTGTGTGTGTGTGTTTGCTATTTGACTCTCATATCCTGCCTCTTACTATTTTATTTTCACAGTGCTTATAACAAAACAATAGTTTTTGGTACCGAGAGTAGAAAGCTGATTACAAATAACAGCTGTGTTGTTCATAAAACAAAAGTGAAGCTAGGGCACAGTGGTGCACTCCTATAACCCCAGATACTCAGGAGGCTGAGGCGAGAAGTTAGCTTGAGCCCAGGAGTTTGAGGCTGCAGTGAGCTATAACAGTGCCACTACCTGAGTGACAGAGTGAGACCCCATCTCTTAAAAATGTGACACACTTAGTCATTAATGAGACATACTTAAAGTCTTGAATTGGCAATGGCTCTGACTATATCAGCAAGATGTAATTTAAGAGCAGAGAAAATGTCTACTTAATCTACTGATTCATCATAGAATACCACCAGACTTAATAGAAATATAATCTTGGTTTAAAAAATATCAAGCAGAAGGCTGATAAGAATTCTTGTAGGCTTGTTTCTTCCTCCATCTGTCTGCCAAATGTCTGTCTCCTTGTCCTCTGCTCACTCTTTTTTTTAAGGTGGAGTCTCATTCTGTCACCCAGGCTTGAGTGCAGTGGCACGACCTCGGCTCACTGCAACCTCCACCTCCCAGGTTGAAGCCATTCTTATGCCTCAGCCTCCTGACTAGCTGGGATTACAGGCACCCACCACCATGCCCTGCTAATTTTTGTATTTTTAGTAGAGACAGGGTTTCGCCATGCTGGCTAGTCAGGTCTCGAACTCCTGACCTCAAGTGATCCACCCACCTTGGCCTCCCAAAGTGCTGAGATTATAGGCGTGAGCCACCATGCCCTGCCCTGCTCACTCTTTCTACTGAGAAGTGCAGCACTTCCTTGGATAAGACATTGCTCTGTCCCAGGGTAGGAGGAGCAGCAGCCCTCACTGCAGGCAGAACGCTGCTAACCCTTGCCTGTCAGCTTCCCCCAAGGCGTCACATTGGTCTAGACCCGGTGCAGTCTGTTGCTGCTGTGGAGGTTTACATATTAAAGCCATCCTGGGCATGTGTCTGCCTAGTGTATTCTCAGGGAGTTGTTTACTTTCACTTTTCATGCTATGAAAATGGTTTCAGACTTTGTAGATGTCCTGGGACATGAAATGCAGGTAAAAATATTAAATAGCTACAACTTATAAAGACTTTTTATAGAAGTATGAGTGCAGAAAATGGGCAACTCTTTAGCGTACAGCTCAATGCATTTTCACAATTCGAAAACACCCGTGTATGAAATACCCAGATCGAGACTCGTGAGAGTAGCAGAATCCCAGAGGCTCCCAGAGGACGCCTTCCAAACCCATTCTGTCCCTCCTTCCCAAAGGCAAATGCTGCCTAACACCAAAGGTTAATTTTTCCATTGTAAAGAAAGACTTCATATATAAGCTTTATCGGAATGGAATTATATAGTGTACAGTTGACCCTTGAACAATGCAGGGGTTAAGAGGGCACCAACCCTCGAGGCAGTCAGAAATCTGAATGCAACTTTTGACTCTGCAAAAATGTAACTGCTACCAGCCTACGATTAACCCGAAGCTTTACTGATAACATATACTGTCCACTAGCTCATATTTTGGTTGTTGTACGTATTGTATAATGTATCCTTACAATAAAGTAAGCTGGAGAAAAAGAAAATGTTATTAAGAAAATCATGAGGAGAACATGTACTGACTATTCATTAAATGGAAGGGAATCCTCATTGAAGTCTTCATCCTCATCGTCTTCATGTTGAGTAGGCTGAGGAGAAGGAGGAAGAGGAGGAGATGGTCTTACTGTCTCAGAGGTGGTACAGGTGGAAGAAAATCCACGTATAAGTGGACCCATGCAGTTAAAACCCATGTTGTTCAAGGGCCCACTTTATTCTTTTGTATCTAGCACCTTTCAACCTACTTATGATTGATCGTGAGGTTTATTCATGTTCTTGCATGTAGATGTAGTTTGTTTTCATTGCTGTGTAGTATTCCACATATGAACAGATCACAGCTTATTTATCCATTCCACTATTGAGGGACAGTTGGGTTGCATGCAGGCTTAGGTTATTGGGATTAATGCTGCTGAGATCATTCACATACATATCTTTCAGTGCACACACATACTCCTTGCTGGACTATGGGGTATACACGTATTCAGCCTCAGAAGACACTGACAAAAATGTTTTCCAACATTGTCGTACCAATGTTTTCTTCAGTTTTACCAATAAGAGTTCTGGTTGGTTCCAAGGCCTCCTAACCCTTTGTATTTTCTATCTTTTTCTTTATTTTTACAGTTGTAGTATCATTCTCTCACAGGGCAGCCGTCCCCAACCTTTGTGGTACCAGGGACTGGTTTCGTGGAAAACAATGTTTCCATGGACCGTGGGGTGGGAGGATGGTTGTGGGATGAGACTGTGCCATCTCAGATCATCAGGCATTAGATTCTCATAAGGAGAACACAACCTGGCTCCTTCTCACATGCAGTTCACAGTAGGATTTGCGTTTCTGTGAGAATCTAATGCTGCTGCTGACGTGACAGAAGGCGGGGCTCGGGTGGTAATGCGAGCCATGGGGAGCGGCTTTGCTTTCTCACCTGCCACTCACCTCCTGCTTCGTGGCCCAGTTACTAACAGGCCACGGACCCGTACTGGGGGGTGGGCGTTCCGACATAGGGGCTTTAGTTTGCGTTTCTCTGGTAAGAATGGTATTGAGAATCTTTCTGTATACCTCTTTGACCATCTGGATATTTTGTGAAGTGCCTGTGGATATCTTTTGACCCACTTTTATTGAATTTCCTTTATCTTTTTCTTATGTTTGGTAGAAGATATTTATGTATTGCACAAGTCTATGTTGAATGCTTTTATTGAAAAGATCTCCTCCCACCCTGTGGTTTTCCTTTTGTCTTTTTAAATGGTGTCTTCTAATGAACGGATTTTCCTAATTTTACTGAAATCTAATACATCAACATTTTCTTTAAGATTAGTGCTTATTTGATGTCCTGTTTAAGAAATTTTTTACCTACTTCAAGGGGAAAAAAAATTCGTCTATGTTATGTTCTAAAAGCTTCATTGTTTTATCTTTCACATTCAGATATATAATCTATTGAGAATTAATTTTTCTGTGAAAAATGTGTGTGTGAAGTAGATGGATTAAATTTCCCTCTTTTCTATATGAAAATTCAAATCAACCAGCACTATTTATAAAAAGACCATCTTGGACCACCTGTAGTCCCATCTACTCGGGAGGCTGAGGCAGGAGGACTGCTTGAGCCTAGGAGGTTGTGGCTGCAGTGAGCTGTGATTGCACTACTGCACTCCAGCCTGGGCAACAGAGCGTGACCCTGTTTCTGAAAGAAAAGAGAGAGAAACAGAGAAAGAGAGAGAGATGGAGGGAGGACGGAGAGAATGAGAGAGACAGAGAAAGAAAGAGAGAGAGAGAGAAAGAAAGAGAGGGATGGAGTAGGGAGAGAGGGAGAGAGTGAGAGAGACCGAGAGAGAGAGAAAGAAAGAGAGAAAGAGAGGGAGGAAGGAAGGAAGAAAGGAAGGAAGGAAGGGAGGGAGGGAGGGAGGGAGGAAGGAAGGAAGGAAGGAAGGAAGGAAGGAAGGAAGGAAGGAAGGAAGGAAGGCAGGCAGGCAGGCCATCCTTTCCCCACTGCTCTGCAGTGATACCTTTGTCACTAGTGAGGTGTCCATATGCTGCTGGATTTTGTTGAATGCTTTTCTGCATCGTTGCAAGGATCATATGATTCTCTCTATTCTGTTAATGGAGTGAAGTACATTGATTTTTGTATGCACATCTGGGTAAGCTGCATTTGGTGGGTTATACTTATTATCCACTGCTCAATTTTGTATGCTAAGATATTGTTGAAGATTTTTGCATCTACATTTATAGTTTGTAATTTTCTTTCTTTTAATGTCTTTGTCAAGTTTTGTTATCAGGGTTATCTGAACCTCATAAAATAAATTAGTAAGTGCTCCTTTTCCTGTATTTTTTGAGAGTTTCTGTTATATTGTTATTTTCTTCCTTAAATGTTTGATAGAAACATTGGGCTTGAAATTTTTTTTTTTTTTTCTGGGAAGCTTTTGGCTAAGAATTCAATGTCTTTAATAGATACAGCACTATTCAAATTTTCCATTTCTTTCTAGTTTTGATAAGTTGTATCTTCCAAGTAATTTTATTATTTCATATAAGTTGTGGGGTTTACCTTATGAAGTTGTTCATAATATTCCACGTTATTCTTTTAGTATCTATAGGATCTATAGTGATATTCCCTTTGTCATTCCTGATATTGGTAATTTATATTTTCTCTTTTTTCATTGATTGATCTTGCTAGGGGTTTGTCATTTTTATCAATGTTTTCAAAGGGGCAATCTTTGTTTTGATTGGTTTTCTTTGTTGTTTATCTCCTACATTAGTTATCTATTGCTGTGTAACACTTTGTATCCCCAAACCCACTGACTTAAAACAACACACATTTATTAGCTCGGAGTTTCTGTGGGGCAGGAATCCAAGCACAGCTTAGTGGGGTGCCTCTGCCTTGAATTCTCCTCATGAGGCTGTAGTCAGGGAGACAGCAGGTGCCGTGGTGTCATCTGAAGGCTCAGCTGGGGAAACGTCTACTTCCAAGCTTACCTGAGTGGCTGTTGGCAGAATTAAATTCCTCGTGAGCTATTGGACTGAGGAATCCAGTTCTTCGTTGGCTTTCCTTAGTTCTTTTCTGCACAGGCCTCTCCAGCTCACAGAATGGTAGCTGAACTCCATCTGAATGGGCAGGCAAGAGAGAGCATGAGAGGAGGAACAGGAGGAGGGCCAGGGTCTTTCTTTAACCTCCTCCCAGAAGCCACAGCTCATCCCTGTTACTTTTCTCTTCTCTCTGATTCTGTACTACCTCAGGTCTGAAAATGCCTGAAAAACAGACAATTCACAAATTTGATCCAGTTCTATCATTATTTATGATGGGAGGACTGATCCAGTACCACTTAATTCATCAGGGCTGGAAAGAATTATTATTTTAATAAGTAATTGCTTTTAGCTTTTAGGCTCCATAGGACTTGTTGTTTCTCTGCCAAAAATTCTTTCTTTACACTTTCTGCTTCAGACTATTTTTTAAACATCTGTTCTTTTCTTTGTCTTCGCTACATCTAGATTTAATGACATAGACAATAATTGTAGCATAAAGTTAATAAGAATGGCAGCACCTCCATTTGTAGTACTGATGGCTTTCCTGTGACTGTAACTGATTGAATTTAAAAATCATTTCAGAAAAGCCATGGATCATAAGATACTATGCTATGAAATCGTTACAATCGTCTAGAATTTAAATGAATGGTATGTAGTCAAATTGTAATTTCATTTAACTTTTTAATGTTCTATATACTTATTATCGTTGTTGTTTGTGAATATACCTTCCAGTTATCTACTTCAAATCTAGAAGTGACCTGAACTGTGAGTTCGGTTTTAGTCCTCTTATATAGAAAGATTTGACATTGGAGCATCCAAACTTCCAACCTTTGGCTCCTCTTGGAGAATGCCACCTCCTGGGCATGGGGCCCTCATCCACATTCCTCTGAAAAAGCACTAGGATGAACAAGAGTCAATGAAAAGTGCCCAGAGACCTGGAGATGCAAGGAAGAGGACAGGTGAGTGGGTTGGCCAGGTGAGGCCTGGGCTGCTGGCACGTTTGTTGGTATCTCCACATTGCTGAGACAAATCAGGAGACTCTGTTTCCCCTGCTTATGGTTGACGGAATGTCTTCACACTCTGAAAGAGGTTCTGGTGTCCTCCCAGTCTGATCCCAGCATGAAGGTCTTGACCCTGTGCTCACACACTGGCCATTCTGCTGATCTGGGACAATCATGTGCCAAATCAAACTTTTCGGTTTATTTGTTAAAAATGCAGGGATCTCTGGTAAGAATAAATCTCTGTTTTCAACAGAACCAGAAGTGAGAGCGAGATTACTTTTATTTCTGCTTCTTTCAAGGTCTTGGATGAGTTTTAAAAAAGAGCTGAACTAGGATTAACGAGGCTCACTTTTGCTCTTTTCTGTGACATGGAAGTTCTATTATTATTAAACAATGTATCGGATACAGAATTCAGACAGAGACACATGGAGAAAATAAATAGCCAGATGTGGGGGGTGAGGGGGGAAGGCAAAAAAAAGGAGAAATAGATAAACCATATAGAAGATGTGCTCTGTATTAGTTTTTCATTGTTTTGTGACTGATTACTACAAACTCACTGACTTAAAACAGCACCCATTTAGTATCTCAGTTTCTGTTGTCCAGAAGCCAGAGCATGACTTAGCTGGGTTCCCTGCCTGAGGTTTTCAAGGCTGAACTAGAGTGTTGACCAGGCTACGTTCCCTCCTGGAGCTCTGGGTCCTCTTGCAAGCTATTCTGGCTGTTGGTAGGACTCAATTCCCTGAAGTTGTGGCACTCCTGAAAGCTGCCCTCATGTCCCAGGCACATGGTCCTCTCCCAGCATGGCAGCTCATTCCTCCAAAGCCAGCTGGAGAACCTCTCTCCAGTCCCCTGCAATGAAGTCTCAGCAAGGGAGTGTTTCATGCCAATCACAGTCCTGCCCGCATTCAAGGGGAGAGGGCTTAAAGGCATATCTAACAGGGGTGGGAATCTGGGTGACCATCTTAGCATTCTGCCTGACACATGCCGTTAAATCAGGTGATTTAAAATAAACACTTTGGCTAATGAAGAAAACAATAGATATATTTGGAAGTGATGTCTCCTGCTGGCCAGTCTCTATTGAATGGAGATGTTCTGTGAAACCTCTCTCCCACGTGGGGTTGTTGCAAGGCTGGTTAGGTCTGCCTGTGAAAAGCCTCTGCAGAATGGACCCTGCTCTGCAAGTGTAAGGGAATTAGAATGTGTGTGTGTATGCATCTGTGCATTTGTGTGTGTGCGTTCATGCGCATGGATGTGTATGTGCGTGTGTGTGTGTGCACATGCATGTGCATGCATATGTGTGAAGCAAAGTATACCACATCAGCTGCCTCCCTCTTGGCTCTCCCCATCCAGAGTGAGCCCACCCCTTGCCAGCTCCTCGTGGACCTTTGCTGTCTCTAGGTGCTTAACACCTCCCACCTGCTCATGTACTGTTGTCCCCTTTTATCTGTGGTTTTGCTTTCTGTGATTTCAATTACCCATGGCCAATCATGGTCAGAAAATATTAAGTGGAAAATTCCAGAAATGAACAATTTATGTCTTAAATTGCATGCTGCTCTGAGTAGCGTGACGAAATCTTGTGCCGACCCACCCGTGGCATGAATCATCCAGCATGTCTGCAGCGTAGATGCCACCCACCCATTAGTTATCCACATCATCTGCTCCTGACATCCAACCATCCACGTGGTCACGGCTGGATGATCCAGGGGCACCCAAAGCAGATGGTCCTCCTGTTGCATCGTCAGAAGGTCAGTAGTAGCTGAATGCTATGTCACAATGCCTAGTCATTGCCTCACTTCATCTCATCACGTGGGCATTTTATCAAGACAGACCATCACAAGAAGCAGAAGGGTGAGTACAGCACAATAAGACAATTCGAGAGCGAGACAAAAAAAGAGTAACCACATTCACATAACTTGTATCATAGTATATTGTTATAATTGTTCTATTGTATTAGTAGTTATTGTTGTTAGTCTCTTACTGTGCCTAATTTATAAACATTATCATAGGTATGTATGTACAGGAGAAAACACAGCATATATAAGGTTCAATACTATTTGAGGCTTCAGGCATCCACTGGGGTCTTGGAACATATCCCCTGAGGATAAAGGGGGACTACCGTAATTTCTTTTGGACTTCATATCAATTCATCACCACTTTACAAACTTTCCAACTGTAGAGTTTGCACCTTGATCATTTTTTGCATTCCCTTTTGTGTCATGAATAAAGGAAGCAAATCCACTCTAGACTTGACCTCTTGTAAGGCTGAGCATAGTCATGGCGCAGTAGGGAGGGGCTGCTGCTGTCCTGAGGTCCTGGTAAGCGGATTTCACCTGATTCATTCACTGAGCATCTCTTGAGTGCCTGCAGTCAGCCCAGGGAAACATCATCTAAATGGCACTACTCTCCAGGGCCTCTCCTGTTTTAGAGATGTTCTTGTTTCATAATGGCACAAGACACTACTTTGAACCGCTTTCCTTTATTATAAAATATAAAAAGTGCTAAACACACGCATGCTTTAAACATTGGCAGTAGTGACCAGTAGCCTTCAGGACGACTTGCAGTAGACCCTGGTGGCCAGCTTCACAAATGCAGGCAAACCCAGCTTGCAGGTGGTGCATCAGTCTCTTGACAGAATAGAGGGGTGTGGGGTAAAGGTACCATCAGCAAATCAAGGCTGCTTACATGGGCTCACTGAGAGCTGGCAAGAGGGCTATTGCTCATGGTGTAAAATAAATACTAGTGGTGGGGCAACATAAATCTTCTGGCTGAAGGAATTATTAGTGGCACATTGACCTGGTGTGAACTTGTAACGAGTTAAGAGGTATTATTGATAGCTTTTCTCATTCTCCAGGCTCAGAGAGGGTTACCTTTTACTGAAATGTAAACACACCAGACATGCTTTCAATAACAATTGTCAACCATGTCCCAGCTTAGACTCAAAATTCCCCCTTGGTTAGCTTTTTTGACACTGTACTTAAGACTAAACTTGTAACATGAATTCTAGCAACGTCGAGGACTTGGAATCTTAAGCTGTTTATCAGATGAGGGCTGTTCCTTATCTTCTCGGTGAAAGATTAACCAAAACATGCACCAGAACCACCGCGTGTTTTCCTTCCCAGTATGGGAGCCTTTTTCCTAGAGAAGAAAAATTTAGTTCCGTTTCCTCTTCCAGAGCTCAGACCTTTCACTAAACCACACATTACTGCCTAGCGGCCTACGTGAGCTCTCTCTGGGGCTGAGAACAGCAAGCTCCTCTCCTGCACAGCAACTCCTTCAGTTACTTCATTCCTGTGCAGCCTTCAAAGACCAGATGAGTCGCACATTTGCCACGGACCTTCTCTCCCACCAGCCCTGTCTATGGCCAGCTCTCCCTCATCTAAACTCCTGCAGGATTGTTTGCTTTTTTAGGTTGTAAATGGCAGGAAGAAACGGACTCAAATTCGCTTAGAAAAAAGAGATGTTTAGTGGCTTGCAAACCTGAGACACTGAGCGTTAACACTGCCTCCATGCAAAGCCGAACCTGGGGCCTCCTCTCTTTTTCCCATATACTAGAATCTCATTCTTTGGGACCAGATTCACTGTCCCGGGCTGGCGATGTAGACAGGATACTTCTCTAGCTTATCTCAAGTCAGCCATGTATTTGCCAATATCATATCATTTAAACAGTTACATGGCTTATATCACTTTCATCTGGCTGTTTCCCTCCCTCCCCTTTTTCTTTCTTTCTTGTGTATAAATAAACAGATCTTGCCTCACATGCAATTAGAAGATCTGAGTACTAGGACATCTTTTCTGTTTTTCTGGACCCTTGGAAGTGAGCTGGTGATTTATGTTATCAACGACTGGAAGCCATACTAATTGATGGACAATTGATACTTTTTCTTTTACTACTTATGGCAAATGAAAACGTTTGACTTTATAGTTATTGCTGCATTTCTCTTTTGAAAAAGTAAAACCATTCTTGTTACTAAAGTGAAAAATGTATCTTTATCAAACAAATTTCATTTGAGTGGCAAAGGACAAAGGATTGGTTCTGCATTTCCTTTGAGTCCTAAAAACCCAAGGGAGCATCAGCCCTTTGCTGTCCCCCACCGTGATGCAGGGCCACCTTCCTGTGGCACCTCCACCTCGGAGCCTACTCTGCTCTTGACCTGCGCTCCTCTCTAAGAAGAGAGGGTGAGAACAAAGAGAAGGCAGAGAAAGTAGAAAAAAGCAAGATGGCAGGCTCAAATCCCACGACATCAATAATTACACTAAATGTGAATCGCCTAGGTGCTCTGGCCAGAGAGGAAGGCTTGAAACGCCCTGGAATGCCTTGTGTCTCCACTTGGTGAGGTCTGATGAGGGAATCTGGGACCATGCTTACAACCTACTGTTTTGAGTTGTGTTTTATCTGGAAAGAAAAGCCCTGAATGACTTCAGACATAATCATTGTCTACGTTGCCTTTCTGACCCCACCAGTGGGGCCCTTTAGAAGAAATGACCTGGACCTTCATGGGCCTGGGTTTCAGTCCTGACTCTGCTACCAAGCAATGGAGTCAGCTCTGGCTGGGCCTTATCTCCATGCTTCGCAGCCCCACGTAACTCCGGAGTCCTCATCCAGAAAACAGCTGTGATGGCGTTTTTCCTACAAACCACGCAGGGGTTGTTCTGGGAACAAAATAATATCAAATGACTCTATGTAGCTGTATTAGTCCATTTTCACACTGCTGTAAAGAACTGCCTGAGACTGGTAATTTATAAAGGAAAGAGGTTTAATTGACTCACAGTTCTGTATGGCTGGGGAGGCCTCAGGAAACTTACAGTCATGGCGGAAGGTGAAGGAGAAGCAGGCACCTTCTTCACAAGGCGGCAGGAGAGAGAGAGCACAGGGGAAACTGCCACTTTTAAACCATCAGATCTCATGAGAACTCACTATCATAACGGCATGGGGGGAAACTGCCCCTGTGATCCATTTACCTCCCACCAGGTCCCTCCCTCAACACTTGGGGATTACAATTCGAGATGGGATTTGGGTGGGGAAATAGCCAAACCATATCAGTAGCATTTTCTTGTTTATAAAACACCTTTCATATCTATATCTATATCTGTATCTATATCTGTCTCTCCTTCAGACGTTATAGTAGTGAGGCAAGCTTTATTATTATTGTATAAATATGAAAACAAAGTCATATAACTTTCTCAAGGTCACACAGCTAGTGTAGCAGAGCCAGGACTCACCTCAAGACTTTTACAGTCTAGAACATCTCAGAACAAGAAAGAATTTGAGAGAGTTTTGCAAAGTGCGTTACCACTGGAATCACTTGGCAAAAGGAAAAGAAATCCATGCAACTAACTTACACAAAAAGAAGATTTGTTAAGAAGACTCAAGGACATATCCAGAATCCAAGATCAGCTAGACCTCATAAGGGCCACGGTTCCAGAAACACTGCCAGAAACGGAAAGAGCCAGCCTTCCCAGCGACCTCACTCTCTCTGTGGGTCTGCTGGTCCTGTCCTGCTTCCCAGCTCAGTGCTGTCCCATCCTTCTCTCTCTGCTTTTTGTCAGATTTCAAATGCCAAACCCTGGACCTCTCAACCCATTGCTTTTCATAGGTAGTAAACACATGCTAGGTAAAACACCATATGTGTTCTAATATATTGTTCACTGAGGAAATACACAAGGCTCTATGAAGGCGAAATAGTCACATGTCAAGTTTAAACTACTAATCATTTCTAAACAAGGTGAAATAATTATTTTATATGCTGTTTCATACCAAATTTCATATATACATTGCCATCTATTATTTCTCAAAACTTTTTAGCTTTCATTTTTTGTAATAGAATTTTCTCAGCATAGGACTTCTATTATATAGAATAATTACTGATCGTCAACACTGACTATTAAACCCACAAGTTAAACATGGGTAGATCATTATTTCTTTTTCCATAAGAGAAAATATAATTAGCAAATAAAAACTGGGCTATAAATCAATAATGAACTTTTCTAGAAAGCTCCAGAATGCTCATCTAAGAAGATAATGGAACAGACAGCAGTACCAGGAGGTCTGTCTCCAAGATTTCTCTGTTGCGCGTACAAAGACATTTAAGCTCATTCAAAAAATGATGAATTTGATTTGCTTCAGGACTTCATAGGATGCTCTTCTGTAGTGCACAGCATAGAGATGGATCCGTAGATGGCTCTCAGGATCTAAAGTCAGGCAGGCCTGGCACTCATAGCTTAACTAGGAAAAGGTTACATTAGAATGCCCAGAGAAGATACTCATATTACATCAAGAGCCACACAGATTGATACGAAATACATCAAGTAGTCAGCATGTGAATAGGCAGATTATGAGTAAACATCTTCACAAGAATTAGAACAAATAAGTGAGAAAATGTTAACTCCCAGCAGCAACCAGAGGACATAATTACCCTCTACTGCTCACCCCAAGGGAAATGATTTAGAATGTTATGACCTCTACTTACTTCTGGGAATTTCTCCCATGAGAGAAAACATTTATCTGCACAAATCTATTTTCAGTAAAGAAGTGGCATTCAATATTAGGAGAACAGTCAAAAAAATTGTAGTGTCAGCCCTAATACAGCCATGATACGTTAATTTTGAAGATTACTGGCAACATGAACATATTTACATCAGATTTTCAAGCAACAGTAAAACAATCAGAAAGTCAGAGCTGAACAGGTTCTGAGACATGGTAACAACGTCTCCAAATCTTCCATGTATGTAAGTCAGAGAATAGCCTGTGTAAAATTGGGTTTGCCTTTCCCTAGTTCTCTGCACAGGTTCTGAATATGACATGGATCTGGGCATACTAGCTGAAAGGGACAATGGGAAGTTTTAGAGGAGAGACACAACTGTCAGAAAATCCAGGGAGAGCTGTGGTGGGTGTGGAATTACCTGACATTTGTATTCACCTGTGTATTCCCCACCAGTATACAAACTTTTTTAAAACAATAGAACCATGAAAAAAAAGGTCTCATTGCACAATTTGGTGCTCCCTTCATCTGCGGGAGCAGGTGTCTGTGCCACAGTTCTGGTGGCCTAGGGAAGCATTCGCAATAGACAAGCCAACTGCCTCCCAGGCTAAGATCCTGGAGTCACCCTGTCAGCACGCTCAGACCCCATGTGGCTTCTTATGGTGCTGCCTCACTAGCATGTCTTCCTTCTTTGGAGTCGAAAGGCTCTTCTTCCCACCTCCCCACTTTCCTAAACCCTCCAAAGTTATGTCCACGTAACAGTAACGAATGGGATCCAAGGAGCTTAAGTACTACATATGAAAGGCTAGGAAACCTCAAGGTAAATACTGCCTTGATCCCCTGGAAAATAGTCCTCTCTTTCACTGTCACTCACAGGCCAGGTGCCCAAAGGCATTGCATCTGAGGTAAGCAGATATCTGCAGCTGTGCGTTAGATACAGCTTCACAAAGGTAGACCCTGGGGTGAGGCCAGCCCTGTGAAAAGGGTCACACAGCAGGTGAGAGTGCCCATGTATTTGGCCTGCTGGTCCACAAGGCAACCTCTGATTTCGTTTTGGGCATTAGTCCATGGTCCCTCCTTATTGGCAGTGCATGGGATTGGTGCCTGAACTGGGCTGCTGTATTTTATCACTTCTCTCTTGGTTGTTGAAGAACTGTGGGCCCTGAGTCCAATCTAGTAAATGTCCTCATTACACTCTCTCAGATTGGGTTCCTGAAGTAGACTCTAAGGCAAGAAATTGAGTGCAAGTAGAGTATTTGGGAGACATTCCCAGAAAGCACTGCTATGGGGGTGGGGAAAATGTGACAGGAAAGAAGAAAAATCAACAAAGGGTGCAGGTTCAGGCAGGTTTCCATTGTGGCTTCTGGGGCTCCTTCCCACTGAGGAGCGATGATGAGAGAGCCAGAGTTATACCAACCAAACAGCAAGGCAGCTGAAGTCTTTAGCTTCCATCTCCCCCAGCGCTGGCTGTGGCTGCTCCCTGTGGCACTACCTCTGACAAAAGCTGTCTGGTGGGAGTGGCAGGTGTCTGTCACAGCACACCAATGGGTGACTAGCAGGTGCCCCTGTGTTTGGGTGGCTTATTGAGCACCTGGGTAAGGCTGGAAGAAGAGGGTGTGGAAAACACTACAAGAGATTGGCAGAGGGCATGAATAGGTAAGTCATAAAAGAAATGCAAATTAAATTTTAAAAAATTGCTTTAGATGTTATTTTTTGGATCTTTAAATTGCAAGGATTGGAAATAATGGTAACACCCAGGAGTCAGTGAGGAATCTGGAGACCCACTCAGTTCTATGTTGTGGTCAGATTATAAACTGGAATAAAGTTTGAAAGGCATTTTGGCAATACATACTTAGGAATGATTCTCATTCACAAAAGTAATATGGGCATATCTCTTCCTGTCAACCTTAAATAGTCTGATACAGCTTAGAGAAGATATTCAGAACTGGTGTGCTCTGTATATATGGCGGTAGAGTCATTACAAATAATCAGGGACTGATAATTATCCCCTACTTAATAGTTCTCCCATGCCCGCCATCAACTCTTGCTAACTTTTCTTTCTTATAACTTCATTACCTGAAATTGTGTCATATATATTTCTGATTTGTTTAATGCCTACTTCCTTTCGGTAATGTAAGTTCTGTGATGGTACGGACTGGTCTTAATTGTGATCACCTAGATTTGTGCCTAGATAGTACTCAATGCTTATCTGGTAAGCAAATGCAAGGTTGCATAAATGGATGGATAAATGGATGAGTGGATGGATGAGTGGGTGGATGGATGAGTGAGTGGGTGGATGAGTGGATGCATGGATAGATGAGTGGATAGACGGATGAGCACATCTTTGCTGATTGTTCTTTAAAGGTGAAGAGGAGATGGTGGGTAGGTTGAGGTCTGGTTTTGCCTAAGTGAAGTGAAGCCATTGATAGGTTTGGGGCATGAACACCACTTACTCCATCTAGTGCCAGTCTTACCTGAGGACGACTTGACTAGGAACTCATATGACACTTTATACATCTATTAACTGATCAGACAATTCCTTTTGTGTGACCCCTACACTCATTCACAAAAATGTCCCATTTCTTTTAGAAGAAATATCATTGTCCCCAGTCAGCTGCTTCTGCTGAGACCCCCCCTTCCAGAAGATCTGGTGGAGGAAGCCCAAAGGCTCTTTCCATCTGGAGCATTTGCAGGTTGTAATGCATCTCATCCCACTCGTGGAAGAGCAGAGACAGCCCAGTTGGGCGAGCACTTGCTGTGGAGACACACAGCCCTACAGGAAGCAGCTGCCTTGTCCCTGTCCTGCTGGGCTTCATGGCATCACATGCTTCTGCCAACTGGTATCTTCCAGTGTGTGGTCCATGGGGATCAGATTTAAAGGCACTAAATTCTGAACAGTCGTACAGTGACCTTGTGACAACGTAGTTTATTACATGACAATGGCACAGTGATGGTTACCTTCCCTAAAATATCACGGAAAATTTCCCCTTTATGTAGTATATTTGCTAAAAATTGTATAAAAATAGCCTAGTTTATAAAAGTAGCACTAACCAAGTATACCTTAAAGTTTACCTATCTTGGACCAAGGATGTCTGGGTTCGATCTGCTTCACCATCCTGGCCAGGCCTCTTTTTGATGGGCTTTGTGTGGGAACAGCAGGAGGACCACAGTAGGGAGCAGGTGGGGAGATGTGGCTCACAGTCGTCCCCTGCTGCCCTCGGTTCCTCCAGCTCTGACTCTCCTGGCTCTGCAACTTCTATGGCTGACGTGTCAGCAATCGCTGGCCTTGCTCTGCTCTCTGGTGTTTGGGGCCTTTGCATTGCTACCCATCAGACCCTGGTGTTCATAAGTGTTTGGTTTTATCCTGCTCAGTCACACTGTCATACAAGACTCAGCCTTGGGATCTCAAGGGAACACGTGGGTCTCCTACATGAAAAGCATGGGGTCCCTTCCCTTCATGTCTCCAGCCCTGAGAATGAGTTGCCTGGTGGGAAGGAAATTCTTGGCAAATGTGTTTGGGTGGAATTACTATAAGGCCTGGGTCTTTAAAGGCAACACCTCCAAAGAGTTCTACCTTTTCATGTGGATGATTTGCTTCATTTTCCTGGGAGTCAACTTGCCTGAGAACATTGTTGCTGAGTCCTTTCCAACTCAACAAGTTGAGGCAACATCTTGGAACTGTTTTTAATGAGACATCTCTGTTCTAATTCTCCTGGATTTCTCTTCAACTGGTTCAGATGGAGAGAAGGAAAAGAGGTCTCTTCTTGAACTTGAGTCTTGGTCTTACCACTACTGGGACTTGAATGGTTAGAGGAAAATGTTGGACAGACAGATGTAAGGATTTGATGGTGAAGAAAAGGCTTTTTCACAATCTGTGTTTCTGTGACCTTCCTGAGGCTCTCTTTCATCCTTCATGGCCTGGCATAGGATTCTCCGATGTACTACTGAGATGTAGTATGGGGCTATGGCTAGAATTTAGAGTGTTCCCAGCTCGGAAAGTGGGCAATGACATGGGCAGCCTCTTGGGATGCAGCTGGGATTCTAACTAAAAAGAAGCCAGGCTGGGCTCTCACAGGGGACAGTTGGGGTTGAGAAGTTCCATCCCCATGGCCTCCTTCCTTGGGACCCACTAAGGCTTGTTGAGAAACGGCAAGCAATTTCCCATCATTATTATTTGGGGAATTTCATCCATTTGAGTGGAGGTTTTGTCCGTTTCTGGTTATTCTGAATTCCACAGGATTCCAGGCCCTGCCGGCTCCGAAGAGGAAACTTTCTAGCAAATGCGGATGCTTGTTTCCAGTCCTGTAGATCCATATTCACATATTTTCTCGCTCACTGAAGGGGTCAGGAAGAGAGTTGAAACCTCAGCAGGAAATTGGGTTGGGGGTCTAGGATGGAGCAGATTTGGAGCAATGCAGTGTTTTTGGAACCAGGCCAGGGAATGCTGTGGTAATTACTCTTTGTATTTCTAATGTTCCACAGGCTGAGCTTGGTGGTGTGCTTGATGCAAACATGGCAGATACGAGCCTGGTGTTGTACCCGTGGGCCAGGATGAGGCAGGCATGGGTGTGTGTGAGGCTCTGGGTGTAGAATCAACCGAAAGTGGAGACTTGCTAAGAAGACTCTGTCTCCAGTAAATCAACTACCTGTGGGCCTGACTCCAGTCAAGACTGGCACCAGGCTACCTTGGCTGAAGTGTCAGGGCCTCACATCAAGGTCATGCATGGAAGGAGGAATCCCAAGGAAGCTGGGGAAGGCCACTGGCTTCTCCCCTTGGGTGGAAAGGCGGAAGCCCTGGGGTGGGGGTTTAGGAGCAGTGCTCCTGTCCCCACAGAGTTGGCTTGGCCATGATGGAGGAAAGCCCGGGTCTCAATCTGGAGCCTTCTAGAGGAAGGGGAGGGCTGATGTCAGGCAATCAGTCATGAAACCTTGATGTTGGGATCCAGTCCCTTTGGAGGGGAGTCCTTTTTTTTAAACTTTTATTTTAAGTTCAGGGGTACATGTGCAGGTTTGTTACATCGGTACACTTGTGTCATGGGGGTTTGTGGTACAGATCATTTAATTACCTAGGTGTTAAGCCTAGTACGTATTAGTTATTTTTCCTGATCCTCTCGCTCCTCCCATTCTCTGCCTCACCATAGGCCCCAGTGCGGTAGGGGACCTTCTAAGTCCTGAGTAACAGCAGCTTTTATAAACACAGGTTTTGCTTGGTGTCCCGTAGTCTCCCCTAGCTGGGCCGGCAGAAGGAGGTGGGCGCAGAGGATGGCGGGGAGGGCAGTGGGAGGAAAGGGAGACAGAAAAGAGCAAGGGCTCCTGCTGGAGCCTGGGTTCCTCCCAGGTATTAGGCCTAGCATGATGGGGTTTGTTTGGGGAGCTCATCTCAGGGAACAGGAGCAGGGCTGGAGAGAGTGAAGTGGGGAGGAGGGCAAGGTCTTCCACAGTGCCTCCTCAGGCTGGCGCCACTGTGGACTGCAGGATCCCATTCATGGGGCACTGAGGAGTTGGGGGGACCTGCCTCTCAGAGCGGTCTGCCTGAGAACAGAAGGAGGAGCCGTCATCCAGTACATGCCTTCCCCCCCGTCCAGGGCCGCCACACACAGTCATTCCCAGGCTGTGTGCGCACCATGCGGGTGTCATAGGAAAGGAGCCCACAGGTACCTCCTGCAGGAAGCTGGTTGCTGCCACAGTGGCTGGAGTAAAAGGTGGGATGAGAAGCCAAGAGGTTGAGTTCAAGCAGAGGGCTCTGTGGTGACGGGAACAGGAAAGGCTTCTGCGATGTTCATGAACTTGGTTGGTAGCTTGTGGGTAACCCATGTCTTTCTATCTAGGGGAGGGAACATTGGTCACCTTCAATTCTTGGGTTTCTGCCAGATGACCTGGTTCTGGGGGAAGGCCAGGTGTGGGAGTCAAGAAAAGCAACTCACTTAACCTATCTATCTGAGACTTAGTCTTCTCACCTGTAAAATGGGAATAATTTATTTCCTATCTCCTGGGTATTGTGAGGTAATAGTGAATTACAATAATAAATTTCCAAAGGAAATGCCTTGAGGTGTGTAAATCCCTATGCGGGTGTGAAGTGAAACTAATAGTGAAACACGGATGCATGTGAACTCTTTGGCGGTTGTGACAGCTGGCCCCTTGAGGGTTCTAGGGTGCCTAGTGAGTGTCTGGCACTTTTATATGCTTAATATCATCTCATCCTCCTTGCAGCTCCTGTGGCAATCGCTGTTATTATTCCCGTTTACAGATGAGGACACAGAAACTCAGAGAGAGCAAGGGCCTTGCGCTGGGCCCTGTAGGAAGTGGTACTGGGAGGCTCCACACTGCCTGTCTGCATTGCAGAAGCTCAGCCTGTTTCCTGCCCCAAATCTCTCACGCCTGCTTGGTTAAACACGGTGTCATCTGGCTGTGTAGCACTGTGGCAAGTAGTCTACTAATCCTGATTGCATTCTAGGAAGACCGGCAATGGGATGGCTGCCACCTGCCTACAGGGAGAATGGAGGAGGCCAAGGTCAAGCCCAGGGGCAGCCAGGAGGAGGCAGAAGCTGGTAAGGAGGCTGGTTTTGCTTAGCACAAGGATTGTTACCCAGGCTTCGTGAATTAGGCTTGGGGCAGTGTCTCAACCTCTTGAATGGCTTGTATATGTACGGGCCCACGGGTGCATATGCTTTTCTCTAGGAAGCAGGTTCATCATTTTTATTAGTGTCAAAATAATCTATGACCCCAAAGTTTGAACGGCAGTTCTCCACTGGGCCACTCCGGCATAAATGCAAGTGGTACAGGGCCCCTTGGATGTCTCTGTACACAATGAGACCTGGACAACCTGTCCTTCTGAATGGCTTAAATTCCAAGAATTTTGCTTCTTTGTGTGGCTGCTTTTAATTTTATGTTTTTACCTTTTTGCTACTATTATTTATGAGCTAGAATTAGGAATTTTCCAAGAAGAACTGGAGGGAGGGAAAATGTGTCCCAGCTTCATCATCCACGTGCTGTCTTCCACGGCCTTTACTTTTGTCTGCATTTTCTCCAAAAGGTTTAATGTTCTTATCAAATTCAGTTTTCTTTCTCTCACTAATACGTATTCATACTCTTTCAAGCAAGCAAATCTGCTTCTATTAGGCAATCAGCTCTTGCAGATTACACCTTTTTTAGTTGCTAGGCTAGAAAAATAAAAATAACCTAATAAGAAAGTGTTTATGTTGAAAGTAGGTATTGCAAAAAGAATAGTTCTTTTAAAAATAATTCCCAGAACAACTCTTAACAGGTCTTGATTCAAAGACGTTTTGTTTTCTTTTTTTTTTTCTAGTGTGCAAAGCAATATAAATAAACCAGATCCTTTCCTTGTGTAGGGTGGTTAATATTAGCACACATCACACCTGGTATTTGACTTCTTGGAAACTTGCTAAAAACTTTGTGTGGCCGTAATCCCTGACTTGATTAACTGTGATTGAGTGTGTTCTGCAAAGTAACAGGAGCTTTAGATGTCTCTTGAAAAGAAAAGCAGAACAGACACAAATTGCCAAAATGAAAGAGCAACACAGTGATGATATATTTTCACAATTTGAAATACAAAAAATGTGGTCAAAAGAATCCATTCGAGTCAGAGATTGGGCTCTGTCTGTGGCCACAGGGGAAGCCAGGTGCCCTCCGTCTTCTAGAATCTGAGAGCCCACCACCCTGACCTTGGAGGGAACGTAAGACTTGAAACCCCTACCTCCTACTGAGGAGTCCCTTGGAGAAATCAAGGGCAAAACTGGCCCCAAGAATGGAAAGGGGCTGCAGTTCTAAGGTGGTCTGGGGCAGAGCTTGCCTTCTGTCTTCTGAGAAGTGGCTGGGGGTAAGACCAAGTCTAGTGGGCCTCTTCATCAGTAGATATCTGCCCTGCCCTTAAAAAGCCAACAGCAAGCTACAGTGTAGGCAGGGTTGCCAGATAAAATATAGACTGCCTAATTAAATTTGAATTTCAGATGGACAAGGAATAGTTTTTCAGTATAAGTATGTTCCATGCAGGTAGGTGCCATGCATGCTTCCAATATTTCATGGGACATTCTTATCCTAAGAAATGATGAGCGGTTTACCTGAGATTGAAACTTAGCTGAGCATCCTGTATTTTTATTTGCTAAGCCTGGATACTCTAGCTCAAGGCAAAGTAGGCGTGGACAGACTGTTCTGGCTCACCTTTCTGGTCAGGGCTATAGATTGTGCTCTCAGGTTCTAGAACTTCATGTAGCTGGAATGATGCAGTATGCCTTCTTTTGTGTCTTGCTTCTTTTACCTGGTATATTATTTTGAGATTCGTCCCTGTTGCTGCCTCTATTGTAGTTTGTTCCCTTTTATTATTGAGTAGTATTCTACTGTAAGAAAATACTACAGTTTACTATCATGTCTGGATGGGCTTTGGGTTGTTTCCAGTTCTTGTCTATTATGAATAACACTTTTATGAGTTTTGATGAACAAGTTTGTGTGTGTGTGTGTCTCTCTCTCTCTCTCTCTGTGTGTGTGTGTGTGTATACATTATTTTCATTTTTTCTTTTCTTTCTTTTTTTTTTTTCTTAGACAGAGTCTCGTTCTGTCACCTGGGCCGGAGTGCAGTGGTGTGATCTCAGCTCACTGGAACCTCTGCCTCTTGGGTTCAAGTGATTCTCCTGCCTCAGCCTCCCTAGTAGCTGGGATTACAGGTGTTCACTACCATGCCCGGCTAATTTTTTGTATTTTTAGTAGAGATAGGGTTTCACCATGTTGGCCTGGCTGGTCTCGAACTCCTGACCTCAAGTGATCCACCCACCTTGGCCTCCCAAAGTGCTGGGATTACAGGCGTGAGCCACTACATACAGCCACTGTTTCATTTTTCTTGGGTAAATACCTAATAGTATAATTCCTGGATCTTCTGTTGTATTAGTCTGCTCTCATGATGCTAATAAAGACATTTCTGAGACTGGGTAATTTATAAAGGAAAGAGGTTTAACTGACTCACAGTTCTACATGGCTGGAGAAGCCTCACAATCATGGAGGAAGGCAAAGGAGAAGCAAAGGGATGTCTTACATGGCAACAGGCAAGAGAGCATGTTCACAGAAACTCCCATTTATAAAACCATCAGATCTCATGAGACTTATTCACTATAATGAGAACAGTATGAGGAAAACTGCTTCTATGAGTTAACTATCTCCACCTTGCCCCGTCCTTGACACAGGAGGATTATTACAATGCAAGGTGAGATTTGGGTGGGGACACAGCCAGCTGTATCATATAGTAAGTGTATGTTTAACTTTACAGGAAACTGCAAAACAGTTTTCCAAAATGGCTGTACCATTTTATACGGTGGCCAGTGATATGTGAGTATTCCACTTGTTCCCCATTCTTGCCAACACTTGACATTGTCTGTGCTTTTATTTAGTTATTGTAGTAATTGTAAAATAGTGTCTAAGAATTATGGTTCTAATTTGTGTTTCTCTGATGATAATTCAGTTGAAAATCTTTTCATTTGCTTAATGACCATTCATGTGTCAAAATAAATTGTGTGTTTGTCTTTTGCCTGATTTTTTGTTAGGTTGTGTGTCTTCTTATTGAGTTACATGGGTTCTTTCTATATTCTGGACACCAGCCCTTTGCAGATATCTTTCTCCAGTCTCTGACTTGCATCTTCATTTTTATAGGTGTCTTTTGAAAAGCAGCGGGTTTTACTTTGATTAACTCAAATTTGTCGTTATTTTTTCGTTAATGTTTAATGCTTTTCGTGTTCTAAGAAATCTTCCTGCCTCAAGGTCACAAAACATTTATTTTCTTATACAAGTTGTATAATTTAATCTTTTACACTTACATCTAGAATCCATTTGGAATGAATTTTAGTGTGTGGTGCAAAGTCAGGGTTGAGGTTCATTTTTCCCCACATGGTTATCCACATTTTTCCTTCATTTACTGAAGAGACCACCTTTTCCTCATTGATTGCATTGGTGTCTTTGTGGGAAATTTATCGATCATGTATGTGTGTGCCTGTTTCTAGGGTCTATCCTGCTGCACGAATTTATATGTCTGTCTTTACACAATAGCACACAGTCATGATTATTGTAACTTTACAGTAAGTACTTAAATTACTTGTACCCAAATACCTATAACAGATTACTCCACTTTCTGGCAGAATCCAAGCTAAGACAACTGGGGACATCTTACTGCACAGTTCCTTGCTAGCATCTCTATATTTTTACATTGGTACCTATAGTGACCTGGATCTGTTTCTGATCCTGTCTCTGGACTGATCTATAAAAGCATTAACTGGCTATCCTTATCTGATATCACTGTAGAAAACATGTATTTTCCCTTCCTCTCTGAAATAACCTCATAAAATTATAAAAGTACAAGTTGTTGAAAGTTCTTAAAAATAAAGCTTACTTTGCATTTCTAATTTCTTAACTTTTAGTCTTTTTCTACTTTTGCTCCAAAAATGTTACCACAACAGACAAATGCCAGTGGTAAGTGTTAATACCAGCAGTTTCAGCCTTTTTTAAATACCAAAGAACATGTGGTTCATGAAACATCCCTCGTCTGACGTATTCCCATAGCCTTGTTCAAATTCCTAAAGAATTCCCCTGTCTAAGAACTGGGATTCCACCTCTTTCTCTCCTTCTCAGAAATGTGCATCTAAGTCAAAATGATTGAGTCATATCATTATAAAGAAAATCTCCATTTCAAAATGGTCGGTACTTCTTATCTGGTACTTTATGGAGAGTAACAGGTTGCCTGTGTGCTAACACAGATCTGCTGCTCTGTGTTTTGTTTAACTCAGCACAGAACCATGTACACAGCAGGGGCTTAATACCTGTAGAGTGGGTATAAAAATGATATGGTTTGGCTGTGTCCCCACCCAAATCTCACCTTGAATTGTAATAATCCCCATGTCAAGTGTGGGGCCTGGTGGAGATAATTGAATCATGGGGGCAGTTTACCCCATACTGTTCTCATGGTAGTGAGTAAGTCTCAGAAGATCTGATGGTTTTATAAATGGGAGTTCCCCTGCACATGCTCTCTTGTCTGCCACCTTGTAAGATGTGCCTTTGCTTCTCTTTCACCTTCTGCCATGATTGTGAGGCCTCTCCAGCCATGTGGAACTGTGAGTCCATTAAACCTCTTTTTTTCTTTATAAATTACCCAGTCTTGGGTATGTCATTATTAGCAGCATGAGAATGAACTAAAACAACAAATAAACAATCTACAAATTCAGCTGGATTCCACCATGCTCTGTATGCTATTGCGAATTAATACGGTGTGCTCAGTCAAGTCTGTCTACAGCAGGGAGATGTGCCTCCACCTTGGTGATGGACCTGTTGGTGATGAAAATTGAAGGCCTAACAAGAGACAGATTGCACTGTCTCTTCCCAAGTCCGTGTTTAGTGACATCATGTTGGTAGTTTCCAATCAGCCAAAATGGGAGTATTTACACTATAGACATTGGCATGAGCTACAAATTAGAGCTTTTATCTCCTCAAGGAGCAGATTGTTAAACACCAGTGCATCACTGGACATGACCTTTCTGTTGGTAGGGAGGCAAGGTAGCAGTTGAGTTTTCATAATGTGCTGTTGCTCTGTGGGATGAGGAAGGGCTCATCCTGACTGAGGCAGTCATTTTAGGGACTGACATCTCCTTGCTGTAGACAGACTTGCCTGGGCACACTGTATTAATGTGCAATATCATGTAGAGCATTATGATGGAATCCAGCTAAGAACAACCTCAGAGCCAGTCTCCAGAGGTCCCTCTAGGAGAGGGCGTGGCCAGTGGTTGGCGCCCTGGGCTGCATGTCCCCATCTGTGTCTGCCTTTGTGTCACTCGTTTACTCCAGCAATTGCAGGAGACTGGGACCCCCTGTCTTCAAAATTACTACCCCTCTTTATGTAGAGGCACACTGCCTAAAAAAACAAGTTGGAAAATTTTCCAAATAGCTTTGACTCAGTAATTATCTGACAGCATGTGAACTATCTCTTGGGTCTTTTACACCATCAAACCAAATTGGCAGCACGAAACTTATAATCCTATTTACACATGTTTTGGGTTAGGAAGGAGTGGTACAGAATTTGTTCTAAACAGCATTGTGGTATTTTTAAGAGCAGCTGCATTTCAGTTTGAATTAAGTTTACATATAACTGAAAAAGGATATGACATTTCTTATAAACAGGAAAGTAGCATCAATCTGGGATGCCACTCAACGTGTGAGAATCTAACACGGGATGTTCCCCCTTCATTCTGAGAGTGTCTTGGGGAAACTCAGAGTGTTCCATAGCTTGTGTAGTAGTACATCATACCATCGTTTCTATTCTGTTTGGGGGCCACTGAGTTATCCATTAGTTACTACTTGTACAATACATTCTATATGTGGGCTCTGTGATAAATGTCAAGGCTACAAAAAATGTGGCTCTTGCCCTCCGGGACTACAAATTCACTGTGGAAGACAGGGAAATAAAGCAATGACAATTAGGTGCAATCAGTGCTTTACCGAACTTAAGAAGAAATCAGGGAATCTTTCCAGGTGAGGTGCTACTTGGACATATATTTTCAAAGCAAATGAGTGAGAGTTATTCTTTTTTTTTTTTTTTTTTTTTTTGAGACGGAGTCTTCCTTTGTCGCCCAGGCTGGAGTGCAGTGGCCGGAACTCAGCTCACTGCAAGCTCCGCCTCCCGGGTTCCCGCCATTCTCCTGCCTCAGCCTCCGGAGTAGCTGGGACTACAGGCGCCCGCCACCTCGCCCGGCTAGTTTTTTGTATTTTTTAGTAGAGACGGGGTTTCACCGTGTTAGCCAGGATGGTCTCGATCTCCTGACCTCGTGACCCGCCCGTCTCGGCCTCCCAAAGTGCTGGGATTACAGGCTTGAGCCACCGCGCCCGGCCGTGAGAGTTATTCTAGCAGACAAGGAAAATGAAGCTGCTTCGGACAGAGAGAGGTGAAGGTGAGAAGGAGACCCTCTTGCCTCTGGGGATCTCTCCTGGGCTCAGGGGATGTGGATCAGTGGCAGGCACCCATCTGGGAGGATGGGGCTCACGTTTTGTGGACCCATGGAAATGATATGGAGCAGGATATAAAAGTGGGATCATTTTGTTCAGTTTCAGAGGATCCCCAAGAAAATGACTGCTATGTTCCAAAGCAAAGTTTGAGGCCACTCTGCAGGAGGTGGTGAAGAAAACAGGCAGCTTTCTTACTCCTCACCCTTTACCCACACTGAGAGTATAGAAAAGGGCTTGGAGATAAAAAGAAGATTTTGGAGAGAGTTACTGATATGTTGTGAGTCCCAATCCCACCGCCAGGGGAGTGGAGGATAAATATACACCATGGGTAAAGAGATGAAGCCCTCACCCTCCAGAGTGGGTGCCCAGCCTGCCGAAGGCGTGGACCCGCAAGGACGGGTAACTGCAAGTGACATCGCATATTTTAATGGAGTTGCTACACTGGATGATTTCACTACTACCTTGGATGGGCACTTGTATTATCTGGAAGTGACCAGAATACTGATGAAATGTGACCTAAATTTCATTCAAGGGCAGGAGAAGATTCAGCCTCCAGTGTCAATTTGAAGGGTTGATGGGATCCAAAATAAAATTACTGTATTGTTATATCCACGATTTGAATTGTGCTTGTTCAATGACATAGTGGTTACAGATATGTGCAATTTTTTTCTGCTGGGAGAAGGGTTTATATACATATATATTATATATATGTTATTATATATAATATATAGTTATATAATATGTATATGTTATTATATATAATATATAGTTATATAATATGTATATGTTATTATATAACACACACACACACACACACACACATATATATATAACTCCAAAGAGGAGAACTCTGGTGCACAGATGGTGGCTGGCAACCAGGGCAGAGCAGAGGTGGGGAAGACATGTGGCCCCCAAGGAGCCTGATATCTCAGGGCTGCCGGGCACCCTTGTTCACTATGGTCACTCAGGGTGTTCGCCTTTGCTGTCCTTGCGTTCTGTGGAATACCCCGGGTCCTTTCTGTGCCTTCTTCGTCTTTAGGAGCTTCCATGTGGCTGGGAGGGCGTCTGTTTCTAGCAACTGAAGGATGTGAGACAAACGCCCTGACTTCCAGGGGCTCTGTTGCCCAGGGGAGTTTGAGAGTTTGTGCCTGGTGGGGTCACTCACAGGTCTGAACTGCCCCCTCTGCTGGGATCCACAGCCCTCCTCCTGCCACCCTGCCTAAGAAGACGACACCCAGGCTTTCCGCTTCATTCATCGTCTCAAAGCCACATCACATAGAAACTCAGGGTTTCTATTTGACGTTTCTTCCTCATTTGTGCAGATGTCTGCGGGAAGGACACATACTACACCCCATGGTCTGGGAGCCAGCGAGCCACAGGCAGATCATCAATGTTTAGATGATGACGTTCAAGGTATGGCAAGAAGGGTGCACAAAATATTAGGGCTCCAGGGAAGAATGAGTGTATCAAATCGTCAATGAAACTGTGGCAGACTGACAAAATCAACTCTCAATGCTGCACTTTACAACTTGGTTATGAAACGCTAAGATGTCATGGTATATGACACGGAATCTCTTCTATCTGGGGATGTAAAATAAAACCCCTGGGAATATACTTTATAGTTCTTACGGCGAGAGCTCACTGTGTTTTCCAAGCCAAATAAATTTATATTATTAGAAAGAGAAGTCATGTTTATTTATTAAATTATTTGCCTGGTTTAGTGTATCATTGTTGAATTTCACACCAAAAACATACGGTGTAACGAGAAGCGAAAAGCCCCAAGTTTAAAGTCTACGAGAAAGGAAATGAAGTTGTGGACAGCTGTTCTCTGTTTCTCAGCATGACTACAAAGGAGGGGCCATCTTTTCACCACAGTGAGTTTTGCTTCCTTTTCAGAGATTCATTACATGTATTCCTGGAGAAAATACAGGCCCACGTTTTGTGAGTTGTGAAGCACCAACAACGCGACGTTTTGCTCCCGTACCAGAATTTTCCTTCTAACAATTCTTGGTCCCAGGAGAAGCTAGATAATTAGTTAAGTTTGTTGAATTTGTGATAGGAAGATGATTTTTTACTTCGTTGTAGGCAAAATGGGTACTTCGATGACAGGCGTGCCCCCGGGGGAAAAGGACCTGTGTGAGGCCTCCTCCAGGAAGGATGGCTTCTCAGGGCTGACTCACTGACACACACCTCTTGACTTCAGTGGTCAGTGAAGGTCCCCCTCTATCTCTCTGAGTCCATCTCTCTAAACAAGGGCAGGGCTCGTCTACATTGTGATTTTACTACATAGATATTGTTCCACTATAAATTTAATAAAATTTGTTGTCAGTTTTTGGTGGTTATAATGATAAATTATATTTCCAGGTATCAGAGTGTGCTCTGAGATTTAAATTGTAACATCCAAGATGAGCAGATATCCAGTCACCGTGGAGAGAGTGCTCAGGCCTGCCAGAGGTGACCACCCTCCTGCCTGAAGGTTTACTCACGACAGGAAGAGAGGGTTGGAGAACCTGGGCAGCAGAGAGTGCGTGGAGCACCAGAGGCAAACACGTGGGCAGTGCCATCCAGACCGTGCCTGGGGACATGGAGCCTCATCCAGAGGACTGGGCCATCTAGCCCATCAGCAGGAAGGACGAGGAGGCTGTGTTTCCTGTGACAGTTAGCAGGAGGCTCACTTAGCCTACTCCCTTTGCTCTGAACCCACCCCAGTGAAAGCGTGTTCTTACTGTGTTTTGACTTCTGTCTAAGAGCTGCCTACAGGGAGAGAAAGGGGCTGGCCTTGGAGGTGGTTGTTCCCACTGTAAATCAATGCGGCATTGGCCCTGTGACTTTTGTCTTCCCCTGAACAGTGCATCCTCTCTTGATGGGCTTCAGCGGCATTGGCTCCAGAGTTGGAGAGCTGGAGGTTGGTGAGGACTTCTTATTCTGCCTGTCTTAGTTGGCATCCATCACTCCTGTCCATAAACACACGTTGTCATGGTGACAGGTGGTTGTGAGATCTCAGCAATAATGATTCTAGAAACTGCGGAAAACCTATTACAGTGTGAAGAAGGAAATAAAAATTGCCCAGAGCCTCTTTATAGAGAGCTAATGACTGTTTACAAATATTATTCTTATTTTTGTCTTCTTGCTTTTTAACATATTTCAACTCATACAGTATAAAAATGTTAGTACACTTAACGGAAGCTCAGATCCTAAATGAGAAATGCTCTTTAGAGAGGCAAATTTATCTCTAGGTTTATCTGCCAAAGAATGTATGTATATTCCTTATACATCAAGAATAGGCTCCATAAATATATGAATAATTTGGTTTGGATTTATCTACAAGCGGATGATTTTCTTTGCTCACTTTTCCTTCTTGTGTATCAGACCATTTTTTTCTGAGACCATTTTACTATTTTAAGGAGTGGAACCTTTTGAGAAGTTCCTTTGAGGAAGGTTTGCTGGCAGAAAACTCAATTTTTTGATAGTTAAAATGTCTTTTAAATTTTTGCACTCATTCTTAATAGGTAATTATCTTGGGCTTACAATTCTAGGTTGACAGCTGTTGTCTTTCATCATGTTAGAGATATGAATCCACTGACTTCTGACTTCCATTTTTGCAGCTGAAAGTAATATTTAAATCGAATTGCCCATTCTTTGTGCAGTCTGCCTTTTCTCCAGGCTTCTTTTAAGATCTTCCCTGTTATCTTTCGTGCATTTTTTTTTTACAGTGTATCTGGGTGCTAGCTGTTCCAATGCCTTCTGCCTGAGACTTGTTGTGCTTCCTGAATCTGAGGATTTGTGTCTTTCATCTGGAAAATTCTGGAAAACTCAGAGGAGCCACTTTCCCAGATGATTGTGTCATCCCATTCTCTGAAGTCTTTCCTTCTGGAATTGCAATTAGACATATGTTCCACATTCCCACTGGCCTCTCCTAGTTTTCATGTCTCCTTCCCATTTCCCATGTCTATGTTTTTTTCTATATTCTGATTTTGCAGTCTGTATCTGATGATTTTAAGAACTGTGGTTTTGCAGGTTTGATTTTGCTGTTTGTTGCTCCTGCTTAATGCTCATAGTATCTTGTTTTTTTCGTGTATTTTATGATTTAATTTTTTTAATTATGATCTCATGATCAGTGGTATTCAGGGAGTGGTTTGAGGCCTGGGTTGAGAATTCTTCTCCCAGACAGCATGTGTGTTTGTTTCAATCTGGCTACTGCATGAAGGCCTACTTTAAACTGAATTCTTAGCCGAGATACTTTTGGACCACAAAGATGTTATGCAATCAGGCCCTAAACCCACGTAAGGTCTGGTGTGTTATTTTGAATTCTCAGGGAACATTTTTTCTCCCTCCCACCAGAACCTAGGTTAAGATGGTAAGATTTTCACCATCTCCCCCATTAATCTTCCCCGGGAGGGTGTGGCATCTTGCAGGGAGGTCTTTGATCTGACTCCTCAGCTTTGTCACCAGCCCCATTTTTCGTAAGCAAACCAATTCAGAAAGAGGTCAGCTGACTGAGGACACTGTAAACCTTACGGGCAAGAGTTATCATTCAACTTTGGAGGAGAGCTCCGTGTGACTCTCTAATGGCAGACACTATGGAGCATTGTTTGAAGAGAGTTGCAGATGTTGACCTTCTCTGACATAACAGCCAATAAAAACTCACATTAGCACAGTTCAGTATTTATTTAATTGTGATTTATACTTACTGGATGAGTTTCTTGCCAACTAGCTTATTAAAAGCTCATGCACATGCATCTAAAGAGGTCATATTGCCATTTTGGAGTGTCATTCGTGATGGCAAGCAACAAGGGCGCACATATTTAAAGCTATTCTTACAACTTTAACTTGAGCATCTTTTAGTCGAAAATTAGCATAAATTAAATGAAAAACTTGAATTACCTTAGGTCCACTTTGGAAGGAACTTGAGACTGCTTTAGTGTGTTACTAAGAACTCATGGTAAACTTTGTTTATCCGATATGTTTATCTTCTCATTTCCAATAAAATTGAGCAGAGATACTTTTCAGGTCCAGGTCTCTCTGCCCCTGCCCTCTCCCTGTGTCTTCTCCTCCAGCCCTAGCTCCAACCCTGCAGACCCAAGGGGAGAGTGTGCGGAAAGGGAGCGGCTTCCTCCTTTGCTGGCCCCAGCCTGCTCCACAGTCCCTCCTTGGCCTCTGCAAGCCTGCCCATATCCTTTTGTGGAACCCTGCATAGTCACCCCTGCTGAGGGCTCCATCGGTTCCCGGTCCCTGCCAGCAGGGTAACCTAGATATCCTGCATTCTTCCTTAATGACCCGAAGGCTCACATCCTCTGGGTCCCTGCATACAGCGAGGTGGCATGTCTGTCTCTCTGAAAGATTAGTCTCCGTGAGGCCTCTTGACTAAGTGGTGTGTCTGGTCTCCTGGGAGGTATGTGGCCAGTAGGTTTTCAAGCGATTTAATTCTTAACTAAATAACAGTGGAGGCAAGATGTTAATTAGGGCAGCACCCTCCTCCCTTGGCTGCACTTCTGGGTGTGAGAACGGTAGTAGGATCATAGTTGATGCTGGAAGACATGTGTGTGGTCCGCGGTCCACCCAACCCATTGGTGAAAGGGAACAAGCCAACACGGACATACCCTCCATAGCTGTGGCAGGTGCAACTACGGTGGAGCCCTGCACATGCCTGGGAAGTGCATTTTGAATGTGGACATTATCTGTTTTGGGTTTGGCGGAAGAAAATTGGCTGTGAACTATGTCTCAATCCATTTATTTCTGGAGGAGTGATGGGTAAACAGTGTTTGCAAGTCATCAGTTTCTCTAATGTGACAGAGAGAATTTCTAGCTCTCTGGTGTTTCTGACATCCCCGACTGTGAGGGCCTATGCTAAGGCTGCCTGCTGTGGGTGGGGTACTGTCTGCCCAGGTACCCCAGGCCCTTTTGACAAGGGCTCTTTAAATGCAGGTTCATCAACAGCTCCAGTCCTATTGCCACAGCTATACCACAGCAGTGTGGATTCCTGCTTGGTGCATAGTCTGTTTCCACCCCTAAGGCCATGCGAGGGGCTCTTCCTGGCCATTCTGTACAGTAAAGGTGCAGTGTGAGGAGAATTCAACAACATCCTTCTTCGTGCCTGCCCCTGGGGTCCGCTGGGCATGTAATGTGGCAGGATGGCTTTGCAAGACGAGGTCCGCATGGCAGATGTTGGGGTGGCAGGGCACCCGGCTGCACACACATCTGCCAGGCCAGTGTGCACGCTGCTCACCTTGGCAAAAGAAAACCTTTCAGTTTCCATTGGTGCAGTTAGGGCTGGTGTGTCAACATTCTTCACGTCATCGGGCAGTAAGATACATGCTGATTGATGGCAGCACCTTCGAAGGATATCCAGGCTTGTGAGATTGCTCTGGTTGGTTTCAGGCAGGTGGTCTGCACCAAGGGTGAGGCTAGAGGTGAGCAGGCCTGAGACTTAGCTCCCGGCAATGCGGGCTCTCAGAGGGCAAGTGAATCCAGTCTCCCTCAGTCAGCTGGGGACTGACCTGGCACCTCGTAGCTGAGCAAGGCTTTGGACAAGGCATGAAGCCTCTCCAAGCCTCAGCCCCTCATCGGTAAAATGGGTGTCTTAATAATTCTCTGCAGGGCTGTCACCAGGGTTCAAAGAGCAATGCAAAGTCAAAGTCTCCATTAAAGAGCGGCTACTCAATACACATGTCTTACCCCGTCCTTGTGTTTATTGTTCATGAAACCACTTGCCATGTCATGTGCATTCACACACGGCTGCCCCGGCTGGATGGCTACAAGAATGACTCTTACCTTTCTACTTCCCACAGCTGGAAAGCCCGGGCCCTTCCTTTTGGTTTCATATTACTAATCCTCCACCTTGTTTGTAAGTCCTTGTTAAGGGGAGAGTGCCTTCTTCCCGGTGGAAGTTTCTGCCTCAGTTTCCCTGCCTTCCTCAGCCTTGTAGGCACACCTGCCCTGCTGGGCTCTTCCACTAGCTGCAGCCCCTGCCTCTGCATCTCACACTTCCTGAGGGCAGGGCTGGGAGGAACCCGGCGAACACCAGAAGTGGAAACTTGGTGCTCCTTCTCCCTCAGCTTCCTGGTGCTCAGGACTCCGCATGTGGGCACAGCCAGGAAGTCCAGTTCTCAGGCTTCATGCCCCAAGTCCCATGTCCCCTCCCACGCAGCCATTTGAGTCCCTTGTCAAGCCTCAGGAGACCCCACTGGTGGCTTTGAGCTGGAGGTGGCTGCCCCTAAGGCCAGCCTTGTGGCTGCAGGAAGGAAAGTGTGCTCCTGGCCCCCAGGAGGGACTCACACAGCATTTCCCCTTGAAACTCTGAGGTACTGGGTGGGCACAGCAGTCCTGCAGTGCTGTGGGTGAGCTGGCATCAGGGACCATCCTGTCACCTGAATCTCCAAGCATGCATTGTCTCTGTGGGAAAACTGGGTCCAGGCACCAGCTGATTCGCAGACTCACTGACTCCAATGTAAAAATGGACTGTGTCCAGACTCCTTCCCCTTCCCCCCCTCAGGTCTAGTAGAACAATGGCTTCTAAAAGGCAAAATGGAATACTTGCAAATAACAAAATGTGCCTTGGACTGTTTGGAAACAATGTCGTACTTCTCCTTTTCAGTGTGAACCAGCACTGATTTATATTTCAGCCTAGACCTCCAAGACCTTGATGGGCTTGGCTCCCTTTGCCCTTAGTTCTCTGAGCCTTGCATGTGGGACCCCTTACAAAAGGCTAGGAGGGGCTGGGCCCACCGGGCTCTGAGACAGCGCTGCCCTGGTCCCGGCAGATCTAGTAGCCACGGCCTCCGCTCAGAGGCTCAGCTCTGGTCGGCCTGCTGGTCCTTCCCCGCCTCGTGGCCTGGGGGCCCTCCTGTGTACCTGGGCCTGGCTTCTTCTCTTATTTAATCAACATTTGGGTAACTGAAACCTGGTCCCTACCCCTGTGGAACTTTCTGCCTGAGTTTCCCGTCCAATACGCTGATTCAGGGTATTTACATTTTTGTAAGGAAGACCCAGGGGATTTCCCAGAGCAAAATGGTGCTGGTCTTTTAAGATGGAAATGTGCATTGTGAGCCCCTGAAAGGAGAGTGAAAAGGGAGGGAGACCTTGCTGCTCAGTCACCCTGGCGAGGACTTCTCCGTGTGTTCTCTGGGTGGATGTGAGGGCGTTGCAGGGGACAGACGCTGGGGAGAGAAGGGCTGATCATGCATCTGAAGGTCATTCAATTACTTTCTATTATACATGGTGAAAATCTGAGGAAATTAGTAAAATCAGAACCAAGGGAAACTGTCAACAGTCCCCATCACCTGAAGAAAGTCACTTCTCAGGTTTTGGTGTCCCTCCTCCCAGTCTTTCTCCCCTCCTTTTTATTCTGGCGTAGTGGTGATCACTATCATGGCAGTGATTCAAAACAACTTTCCTTTGTGGGAGGAGGGGAGAGAGATCCTTTTATTTGGAAAAAATGGTAAACGCTTGTTATTGTTAAAAAGGTAGAAAATACAGATGACCTATGATGACGCAGTTGGAACAGGGTGATTTTAGAAGTATTTGCTTACAAAGCAATGTTTACAAAGACATGCCCTCTGTGTAGGAAACTTGGAGTTGAGTAATAACATAGAGCATGTAGCCACTGAAAGGACAAGGGAGGGAGGGACCAAGGGAGGGAGGGACCCAGGGAGGGAGGGGCCCCCAGAGCCGAGAAGTAGGGTCATAGGAAGGTTAAGGAGACGTCACGCTGGTCACTTGTATGGGCCTCTTCCCAGGCACTAGGAGATGTCTCAGGATGTGTCCATGTTAGCAAAGAGAAATTTGCAGAAGTCACACATTTTAGCCAGGATCCGGTTATTCCATTTCTCTTCCCATTCTTATTTCCTTCTGCACATTGGCCCATGCTTGGTGGTTGGAGTGACACTGGCATTTTGTTTATCATGTGATGTTCTTTTTCTTACAGGACCACCCTAATTGTGTCCGTTCCAGGCCGCGCAACACCTGGCTCCACCGTTATGGAGGAGATCGAGTTGCCTGTGGTTGGCTGCTTTGCAGTGCACCCTGGGGGAGGGTGGGAGAGCAGGTGATCTCTCTCTCCTCCTCCTGCTGAGGCCCCCACGGGTGAATCCCACCCAGAAGCCAGAGGCCCCAGGAGCCTTCCAGGCAGACGGCAGGTGGAGGAAGGCAGAGAGTGGACCTGGAGGGGCAGATGGAAGATCTTGGCTCATCATATATCCAACGCCTAAAGAAAACCACAGGTGCCGTTTGGCAGATATATGCTTACAGTCCCTTAAGGCAATGCTTTAATTTTGCTTGAGGCAGAAAAAAGCAGGACAGGGAAAAACTAATAAAGAAGGGCCAGAGGCAGGGAAAACACATCGCCAAGGTTCCCAGCATAGGAGAACATAGGCTGAGCTGGAAAATGACCTGGTTGCTTGGAACAGGATCACAAAGTCAGTGAGTTAAGTCACAGATGCAAAAGCACCTGCTTAAAGTCTGAGAACCAAAAAGGAAGCTCCCAATTCTCTAGCCATGGCTGAAGGCACACATGTGGATCAGCCCCTGAAACCCCTGAAACTCAGGAGGGCTTCCTGCCCTGCGGGAGGGGCACCAGCAAGCCTGTGTTCAGAGCAGCTGCGAACTGCGAGTGCTGGGCTTGTGGAGCGAGGCCCTTGGTTTGTCAGCATCTGCTGCAGTAAAGGGAGTGGAGTGTCTCAGACGTCTTTAGAAAATGAAAATGTTTTCTTTGATAATGTTTTGAATATTCCATCTCTATTTGTTTCTGTTTCTGTCATTTCAGGAAACATATCTTGCATTGTTATTTAACAATCTGTTTGTGTAGAGCTTTGTTCAGAAAATCGTTTCCCACCTGCTGTCTACATCACAGTTGGAGAGGGTCCTGGACAGAGGTTCACAAGGACACAGTACACCAGGAGTGACGGTGAGCCTCAGAGTGCGTCCTGGGTGGACACAGAGCTCAATCTCATGGAGGAAAGTGTCACTGGAAAAAGTCCCAGGTGGCTCTGATATCCGCCCCTCTCCCTTCCTCCTTTCTGGGAAAATAAGTGAGTAAGACACAGTCCCTTCACTTTGAGGGGTTATTAATTCTTCATGCATCTTACACAAATATGTATAACGTGGAGCATCACTAAGGATCCAGAGGGAGTAACGAATTCCAAATAAGAGCTATCCAGGAAGGCCTCAGGAAGAAAGAAATGTTTAGACTAAAGGCAGATGTGTCAGGGAAAGAAACTCCATAGTAACTTGAACAGGGAATGTTTAATTCAAAGAATTTTTAATTATAACAGAGGACTGGAGTAAGGAGGGATTGGCTAGAAAGAAGTAAAGAGAACTCTAAGGAACGTGGGATTAGCAGACATAGGAGCAGTCATGACCCCTAGGGCTGAGACAGGGCATCCAGGAAGAGGCCCCTGCCCCCAGGGCTGAGGTCCAGACTTTGGAGAGGGCACTACAGCACTCCCTGGGTGCCAGAATCCTGTCCTCTTGGGCACCAAGAAAGCTGCTCATGGGGAAGTGTCTCATTAGAGGCACCCACCACAAATAGCAGGGGGTGCAGGGAAGGGTCTGGCCGCCATGTGCTGGGAGAACGGGGCATCAGAGAAGGTGTGAGCAGGGCAGGAGCCCTAGATGCTAACACACCAAACCATGAAACCAAACTCTTCCTCCTGCTGTGTCTCTCTGGCACCTCTCCTGTCAAGCTTAATATCATGCCAACTGGCAAAGTAGAAATAGTTAAAGGGGCCCACACTTATTTTCACGGAACAGGCAAAAAGGGTGCATTTGTAGCTGAGAAGCAGTGAGTCGATAAGCATCAGAGTAGGGGTTCGCCAAATGTCAAGATTGGAAGTTTGTAGCTAAAAGATGGTGAGTCGATAAGCATCAGAGTAGGGGTTTGCTGAATGTCAAGTTTGGAAGGGGCTTTAATGGTCCTATATTCAATCTCCCATCCTCAGGGTTTGAATCTCAAATCCTCACATGCCAATCAAGTGGTTGCCAAGCTCATGCTGAGGCATCCACAGCGGCAGGTGGCCTCTACTTCCTGTCTGAGATTCTCAGGAAGTTCCTGTTCACACTGAAGCCATGCTGCTTCTAGAAATAACGAGGTCTCACCTGACAGCTCTTCAAATACATACATGAGCCATTTTTCTGCTGTGCTTTCTCTTTGCTTTTGCTTTGTCTCTTGTAAACTACACATTGTACCTCTGTGACAATTCAGAATCTTCACTCTATACCAATCATGGGCACGAGTACACTGCTATAGGTCTAGGGCTCTGCAGGGGTGGGGAATGTCTCCCCTCAAAAACCTGCTCCAGCTGCACTCTGACAGTGCAAAATGGAGCAGGACCATTGGACCCTTTCATATTTTGCCATTTCATCCATAACTCACCTCGTTTTGCTGGTCATGGTGATTGATCTAGGGAGTGACTCCTGATCTGTGTCAGAAATGGGACTAGGAAAGATAAGTCTCTTTTCACACCTGGTCATGAAACTAAGACGAAATGAGCCCTAAAAGCTGCCTTCAACTCTGATTCCAGCTTGAGAGGATGCATCCGAGAGGAAAGAGAAGCAGAGAAAAAAAACAAAGATGTCCTGATGCCATGACAGCCCCTGGTTCCTGTCATTGCTGAGGCCAACTCCGCCCCTCGCTCTGCCTCCGTGTGGTTCCATGAGCCAGCAGATGTCTCCTTTTTTGCTTAAACCAGTTCTAGCTGGGTTTCTGGAAATTACCAACAAATAATATCAACCTACATGGCCTTCTTACCTTAAAGGAAAAAAAAAAAAAGAAGCTGGAAACATTGGCTCACTCCTTTGCCACAGGGCTTCTGTAGAAGCAAATGTCACTTTAGCTAGAACTGGGAGTTTGTTGTGAAGGATGTTTAGGGACAGCATATTTAGAAACTAAGATCTTGCTCCTCCCCATGTCTTCCCTTTCCTTTCTGAACAATTCAGTCCTAGAGCAGCCAGATGGGGGGAGTCTGCCATGGGAGCCACGGAGGCTCAGAGCGGGGTGAGGAGGGTGTCCAGGGTGGGGGCTCCTGTGTGAGGAGTCAGAGTCCATGTGGGATGACGGGAGCATTTTCATGGAAAGATCGCCCTGTCGGGGTATCAGGGCCCAGACAGGGTGAGGAGGACATCCACACCAGGGGACCAGGAACATGGAGGAGATGGAGCCTGAGCAAGAAGAGGGTGCTTGTGTGCAGCCAGGGTGGGGCTTGCCACGGAAATGGGAGGTCAGTTACTGTGGGAGGCTGAATAAGAGCACCCAGAGAGGTCCGTGTGTTGAGCTCCAGAACCTGTGAATCCTCCCTTATATGGCAAAGGGGGTGTGGTTAAGTTCAGGGTCTTGAGATGGGAGATTATCCTGAATTATCTAGGTGGGGCCACTGTACTCACAAGGGCCCTTACATGAGAGAGGCAGGGAGTCAGTAGTAGGAAGTGTGAGGATGGAAGCAGAGGTTGGAGTGATTCAAGGAGGGGCCCAAGCCACAGAATGCAGGTGGCCTCTGGTAGCTAAAAATGTCAAGAAAGCAGACGTGGCCACAAAGCCTCCAGAAGGAAGGCAGCCCTGCTGGCACACTAATTTTAGCCCAGGATGTCTAGAATTGTAAGAAAATACATTTGTTGTTTTGTTGTTGTTGTTTTTTGAGACAGAGTCTCACTCTGTAGCCCAGGCTGGAGTACAATGTCGTGATCTTGGCTCACTGCAACCTCCGCCTCCCGAGGTTCGAGCGATTCTCCTGCCTCAGCCTCCCAAGTAACTGGAATCATAGTGCCCGCCACCATCCCTGGCTAACTTTTGTATTTTTAGTAGAGACAGGCTTTTGCCATGTTGGCAAGGCTGGTCTCGAACTCCTTACCTCAGGTGATCCCCCTGCCTCAGCCTCCCAAAGTGCCGAGATTGCAGACATGAGCCACTGCGCCTGGCCGTTGGTCTTGTTTTAAGCCACGAAAATTATGGTAATTTGTTTCAGCAACAATAAGAAGCTAATCAAGTTACATACAATGGGACTGAGCAAATAAATAATTATAACGAGGACGATGGAAGCTAGGTCTCTCACTATGGGGAAGGGAGTTACAAACATGGAAATGGAGAAAACTTGAATGAACTTTGTATAATGTATTGGAATTAAAGATGCTGGTGGGAACCAATTACTGTTAATACAGACATATGCATATATATTTTCATGTGAACGTATGTCTGTGTGTGTGTGTGTGTGTGTGCGCATACATACAGATGTCTTGGCTTTCACCACTGAGAGAGCCGCCTGGGAGTTGTAACACACCAGTTGCAATGAGCACACTTTGCAACCAGATCTTGGCTTCTAAATATGGTTTTCCACTAAGGCTCCTTGGAAAGGCAGATTCCAGGGAATCTTAAAGAAAGTGCACGATGAGCCCACACTGACTTCTTGTGCCAGAAAACAAGGAAGTATTCAAAGAATGATGACCATATATTGAAAGGACACAGAGGCTAGCCCTCACTGGCCAAATCAGGAATAATCTGAGCTGTCAACTAAATACTGAGAGTAATGGGTTATAACTCACTAAATAGAACAGTAAACCACAAGTTCACACAGATGGAAATAAACAGATGAATAAACTGAAAGTTTGAAAATAAGACATTTGCATACATTCAAAGAATCTTCCTTCAAAATACTTACTAATGAACTAGAGAAAAGAGAAAAAGTGGAACAGCCTGACAGCCGGTTCCAATCACAGTGAACATCATCAGTCATGGGACAAATTGGCATTGGTGACCACCGGATGGGTTGCCATGAGAACACACCCTCACTTCTATGATATGCATGCCAGAAACCTGAGACCTGAATCTCATCATAAGGACCCATCAGACACACCCGAATGGAAGAATGTTCTACAAAATAATCAATCTGTTATGTTCAGATATGTCCAGGTTATGAAAGTCAAGGGAAGACTGAGAAACTGGGCCAGACTGAAGGAAACTAAAGAGACCAGCAACTAAATGCACCACGTGATTCTGAGGAGTCTTTCTCTAGAACAGACAGCTTGGGATAGTTGTGATGCAGGGCAGGTTCTTGGCTTCGCTCGGGAAAGAATTCAACAGCCAGCCGGTGGTGGAAAAGGGCAGCTTTATTGAGTCCGGCAGTGATGCATCTCTGTGCCTGCTCCTTGGGGAGCAGGGCTACCCCACAGGCAGTGCGTGGACAGTAGTAGCCTATGGGCCGCTGCTAGTCATAGTTCCATCCACTTTTAATGACATGCTAATGAAGGGGCGGGTCATTCAGAAATAGCCAGGAAATGGGTGGTAACTTCCGGCTACTGCCATGGCATTGGTAAACTGTCATGGCGCTGGCGGGAATGGCTAATGGTGATGGGCAGCGAGAACAACCAGAGGCGCTTTTTGTGTCTTTTTCTAGTTTTGGCCCGTTCTCGATCTGGTCTGGGAGACGAGTCCTGCTGACCTCCTACCTCAGCTGGCCAAACTTGAGTGGAGTCTGGGAACTCGAAGGAAGGAAAGTGTGGATGCTAACTTCCTGATTTTGTGGTTACATTGGGATAAAGCGGAAGAATATCCCTACTTGTGGGAAATACACACTTAAGTATTTTGAGGGTGACAGGACATGAGTTCAGCAACCTTCTCTCAAATGGTTCAGGGAATAAAGATTCTTTTTACCTTGAAAATTTACCTTGAAATTTTTCTCTAAGTTTATGGTTATTTCAAAATAGAAAGGAAGGAAGGATCTCCCTTAATAATTTTGTCTCACGTTGTTTTAAGCTCTTTAGCGTATTTTCAAAGGTAAGTGGAAATGAAAAAAATGTAACTATTAGCATATATAAAATGTAAATCTTAAAACCATGATCAACCCAAATAATTGTAGTAGATATACTGAGATATTTATTCTTTAATTCCCTTCAGGACTTAGATGTTTTTAAGCTGAATCATTTTTATGTTTTGAAGCTAAAATCTATATATTGACGTTTGAGGAGTGTGAAATCACAATACTTCAGAATGTTACCAACTTTTCAGAAAAACGCGACCTGGGTTTGACCCTATGTGCTTAGTAGCCCATTAGGCCCTCTGCGCTTTGATATACTCTCATGGCAAAAGTTTCCTGGTCTTACTCAGAGATCAGAAAAATTCTTTTCTGTGTCAAACTTTACAATGAAGTGAAAGTAGAGAAAGCAATGGTTCACTCAGAACTTTCTATTCAGGGCTTTTTCTTTTCTTAAAAACTGAAAGCTGAGAATGAAAAATTTCAAATATAGGTAACAGCAAGTAACATAAAGTATACCTATGTACCCACCAATAAGGTCTAACAAATGTGAATATTTTTGCCTAAAAAATAAAAATATTGTAGAGACGTTGAAAATATTCCTATGTATCTGTCTCTATCTCATTTCCCTCTCTCTCCCTATACCACAGGGTAACCTCTGTCCTCAAGTTGATACATAGCCTTTCTTCCATCTGTGGTTTTTTGTATAGCTCTACAAACAATACATGCTTTGCTTTGAGTGCTTTAGAACTGTACAGAAATAGTGTCACTTTATATGAACATTCTGCAACTTGCTTTTTTTAATTGGGGTAAAATTTAATGAAAAGCATGGGTCTTAACTGTACAGTTGATGTCCTTTGATAAATATGTATACCCACATAACCACTCCTCCAGTGGGAACACAAAACATTTCCAGCACCCCCAGAAAATTCCCTTCCAGTCTATCCCCACCTCTAGAGATGACTATTTGATTTCTGGCACCACAGATTAATACGACTGTCCTTCAACAGTCACATGATGTCTTTGTCAAACATCAATTGACCATAGTGTGTGAATCTGTTTTTGGACTCTATTTTGTTTCCTTGCTCTGTTTGTTCTAGTGACAATACCACACTAGGTCCATTAATGTAGCTTTATAATAAGTCATGAAATCTCAAACTGTGAGTCTTTCAACACATTCCATTTCAAGAGAGTGTTAGGTATTTTTAGGTCCCTTGCATTTCGATAAAATTTAAAATCAACTTGCTAATTTTGATAAAAAGAAGCTTCTGGGGTTTTGATTAAGACTACATTGAATACATGGAGCAATTTAGGAGAGCACTGACATTAACAACATTTATTTCAAATCTTTTGAATAAATATCCAGAAGTGGGATTGCTGGATCATCTGGTAGTTCTATTTTAATTTTTTTTGAGGAGCCCCATACAGTTTCCCATAGCGGCTGCACCATTTTGCACTCCTGCCAGCAGTGTGCAAGGGTCCCAGTTTCTCCACGTCCTCAGCAGCACTTGTTGCCTTTTTTTCTGTAAAGACCATCCTAATAGGTGTGAGGTGATATTTCACTGTGATTTTGGTTTACATTTTCCTGATGAATAGGGACATTCAGCCATTAGTCTTGAGTTCAATGATCTTTTTGCATAGACTGATCGGACGTAGGTATGTCTTCTTTGGAGAAATGTCTATTCAAGTCCTTAGCCCATTTTAAAATGAGACTATTTTTTTTCCTGTCAAGTTGTAGGAGTTTCTTATATATTTTAGAGATTAACCCTTCACCAGATAAATGGTTTGCAAATATTTTCCCCCATTCCATAGGTTGCCTTTTTACTCCGTTGATGGTTTCCTTTGCTGTGCAGGTTTTTAGTTTGATATCATCTCAGTTGTTTATTTTGTCTTTTTCTGCCTGTGCTTCTGATGTCATTGCCAAAATCAATGTCCTGAAGCTTCTCCCTTTTGTTTCCTTCTAGGAGTTTTACAGCTTCAGATCTGGGTATTTATCCAAAAGACTTGAAACTGGGGTCCTGAGGAGATACAAACACTTCCCAGTTCATTACAGCACTATTCACAGTATCCAAGGTAAGGAAACAGCCTAAATGTCCTTTGTCAGATGAATGGATAAAGAAAATGTGGTATATACATACAACAAAATATTACCCGGTCTTAATAAAGAAGGAAATTCTGATATATGTGACAACATGAATGAAACTTGACATTTTGCTAAGTGAAAGAAGCCTGTCACAGAAAGACAAATACTCCATGATTCCATCTATATGGGGTATCTAAAATAGTGAATCTCATAGAATCAAAGAATGGAACGATGGTCATTAGTGGTGAGGGTTTGGGGGATGGGAGTTACTAATCAGTAAGCATAAAGTTTTGATGTATAAATGTGTAACATTATATCTAGTCAATAATAATGTATTGTACACTTAAAAATTTGTTGAAAGAGTAGATCTCCTTTTAAGTAAAATCTAAACAAAGAAGAATATGGAAAGAAAATGATAACAACACAAGTGAGTCTCCCAATCCGTGAACAAGATCCTTCTCCATTTATTTTATTTTTCTGTAATTTCCCTCAGGACTATTTTTGTTGTTTTCAGTGTAGAGGCCATGACTGTCGTTTGTTAAATCTATTCCTATGAATTTTATGTGTTTCAAGGTGACATACACAAACACAATTGACTTTTTTTTTTTTTTTCTTGAGACGGAGTCTCATTCTGTCGCCCAGGCTGGAGTGCAGTGGCGCGACCTCCACCTCCTAGGTTCAAGCAATTCTCCTGCCTCAGCCTCCTGAGTAGCTGGGATTACAGGTGCGTGCCACCATGCCTGGCTAATTTTTGTATTTTTAGTAGAGATGGGGTTTCACCATGTTGGCCAGGCTGGTCTCGAACTTCTGATCTCAGGTGATCCACCCACCTCGGCCTCCCAAAGTGCTGGGATTACAGGTGTAATACCATCCAGCGGCACACTAACCAGAAGGGCTAACATGAAAATTACTGAATGTGAGCAAGGATGTGGAACCAACAGAATTCTCATGCACGAAGGCTTCTCCAGCGCTACATGGTGAGAGACCAGCCTTTCTTTCCTTTTAAATTTCCATTGCAGACCAAAACACATGGTCCCCATTGCATGTGAAGCTCCTCCCACACCCACCTCATAATGCAAGTGTGACAGCATCTAAACTGGTCAATGCACTGCTGGACGACAAGAGCCTATGTCAAAGCACTGTACCCGGCCACACAATTGACATTTGTATACTGAGTTTGTATTCTTTGGCTTTTCTAAATTGACTTATTAGTTCTTGAAGTTGTTTTGTACACTTATCAGGATTTTCTGCATAAATAATCCTGTCAACTGATAATAAAAGTTGTTTTACATCATTCTTTCCAATCCATATGGCTTTTATTTCTTTTCTTCTTCCTTTTGCATTAGCTAGAGCTTCTAGTACGCTGTTGAAGGGAAATGGTTAAAATGAATATCCTTGCTTTGTTCTCAATTTTAGAAGTGAAGTGTTCAACCACTGAGTATGATTTTGGCTCTAAGTATTCATAGGAGGCCTACGTCAAATTCATACACATCGAATATCAAATTGGGGAAGTAAGTCAAATTAAAATCATTCTATTTTTAGTGCACTTCAAGTTGTTATCAAGAATCGATTTTGAATTTTGTCAAATGCTTTATTTTATTAATTTAGCAAGTTATACTATTTTCAAATGTTAAACTTATTTTTCATTTTAGTTATAAATTCCACTTAGTCACAGTATATCATACATATTGTTGGATTTGCTTTGCTTTTTTATTTTTAAAGGGTTTTTATATCTATCTTTATGAAGGATATTGGTCTATAATGTTTTCTAGTAATGTTCAGTTATTTTCAGTTTGGGTCTCTCATAAATAGTCTTGCTGTAAACATTTTTGAGTATTTCTTCTGGTGCAATGTATACAGCCTGAAGTTGGGCATGTACCTTGCAGTGAAGTTTCTGGGTCACAGGGTATGAGCATGTTCAACTTTAGTGAATACTGCCAAAGTGGATGTGCCAATTCACATTCCTACCTTCAGGGACAGCAGTGCCCCCCAGAGTGTGGACTGTGAGCTATTTGTTATTAGATTGCAATGAGGTAAGTCCAGAAATTAAGCGTGAGCATTTAGAAACTTTTATAGAAATTTGGTGTTGCTTTGATGTCAAATATTGCTTTGACATAGGCTCTTCTCGTCCAGCAGTGCATTGACCAGTTTAGATGCTGTCACACTTGCATTATGAGGTGGGTGTGGGAGGAGCTTCACATGCAATGGGGACCATGTGTTTTGGTCTGCAATGGAAATTTAAAAGGAAAGAAAGGCTGGTCTCTCACCATGTAGCGCTGGAGAAGCCTTCGTGCATGAGAATTCTGTTGGTTCCACATCCTTGCTCACATTCAGTAATTTTCATGTTAGCCCTTCTGGTTAGTGTGCAGCTGGATGGCATTGTGACTACAGTTTGTATTTCCTCAATGACTAAGGAAGTTGCCGGCCTTTTCATATGTGTATTGGTTTCATATGTGTATCTGCATATTCCTAGGTGTGAAGTACTTCCAATTTTCAACGTATATGTGTTAAGTTTTCCTAAAACATTTACCCTGGATACTGTTCCCCCGCCCTCCTCCCATATTTCCATGATGAAGCAGGTGGGCAAAATATGGAGAGGACAAAAACCTGATTCACAAGTGTCATTCACCGGACTTTATTCATTTAGTCAATATTTATGAGCGTCCGGCACGCGCCAAGCACAGTGTGTGGAAACAGGGATGCAGAAATGAATAGAATAGAAATGTTCTTGTCCACTAGGGATTTATACTCCAGTTGTGGAGAAGATAGATAGTGTGCTGATACCTTTGGATGGTAGTAAGTGTCATGAAAAAATAGGATAACAAGAGAGTAACTAGGATGGGAACATTCTTTGGTTAGCACGGCGAAAGAAGGTTTTCTAAAGTCATTATATTTAAGCCTGCATCAAAAAAATGAGAAGGAGGTGGCCATATAACAGACCAGAAAGAGAATTCCAGGAAGCAGGAATGTCAGGTGCAAAGGCCCTCAGGTAGAAGCAAAGTGGTCTGAGGGTTAATTAGAGAACACTCCTTTACTTTGGTGAAAATTGACACAATAGACGCCACAGACACCTAGTGTGGTGGATACTGGTGGTGCTGCTCCCAGATGCAGGGACCCCCTTAGGTTCTGATGTGCCCCTCCTTCACCGTTAATGTGGGTTTACTGCCCAGGCTTGTGACTGGAACTAACCCTCGAGAGACTGTCTGTAGGTGGGTTACTGGATCCACTGTGCCCACACAGGCTGTGATCAGGAAGTACCTGAGGGGCTGCACTCTCCCTCCTACCACCCAGCAGCCCTAATCTGGTAGTTGGAGGATGTAGGGGTATGAAACCCCAGCCCCTGTGACAGCAGCTGGGGTGAGGCAGAAGAATAGGGTCTGGAGACAGGCAGCCTAAGACCCACTAGCCTCTGACTTCTTGGAACTGGACCGAAAGGAAAACTCCACCTCTCCATGCCCATGTGACAGGGGGCCAGAGGCCCCTCCCTCTACAAAACCCCCTCTCGGGAAATGCCTCTGATTGGTCAGAGGCCAAGCCTTCACTTCAGCCTGATTGGTCACAGGCCAATCCTTCATTCGCAGAAGGTGTAACCAGTTGGAGGCCTCTATTGGAGGCCTCTAAAGGGTACCTAGGGGTGTTACCAAATCCTTCTAGTTTAATAAAAACCCTAAAGAACATTGCAGCTGGGGCTTTTGAGCTGCCTGATGGATCCTGCTCCCACTCTGTGGAGTGTACTTTCGCTTAATACATTTGTGCTTTTGTTGCTTCATTCTTTTGTTGCTTTGTGCATTTTCTTCAATTATTTGTTCAATGTGCTAAGAACCTGAATGACTCAGTCAAGACCTTCTATCTGGTAACAGGGGCAAACTCAGGGTGTCATTCAGGCTCAGAGAGCCATGGGGATCACACTGAGGCTGGGATTTAGCCAGAAATCATATCCTTGGTTGTCCTTTTCTATTTTCCTTCCTAGTTTTTTTTTTTTTTTTTCTGAAAGCACTTCCTTAATAAATTAGTTGTCCCTGAACTCTTAACTTAGGGTCTGCTTTTAAGACTTAAAAAAGTCTGCAGTCTTAGGACTTAACATCCCTGCTATAGGTTTCTACAATTGTTTTTCTTTTTCTTTTAATGATATATTTTTTTCTGTGGTACTAGGTAAGAGCATCAGGCACACTTGGGTTGGAATGCCAATTGCCATTCAGTCATAGCCACCCTTAGGAAGGTCACCTACTCTCTCTGGGTCTCAGTTTCCTCAATTACAAAAGTGGGACAAAGACAGTGCCACCTTTATGGCTGCTCTGAAGATTAAATGAAAGAAGATAGGCAACATACTTAACAGAAAGATGGGAAAACAGTGAACACTCAGATTTACCTATGACTATTAAACCTTTCTAAACTTCATCAGAGAGTTCAAAAAAATGTTGTCAAGCCTTGGGATATACATCTGTTGCATTCCTTTAAAAATGTATGGTATCACTGGAATTTGGCTGGGGACAGAGGAGAGAGGAGGAAGAGAAATAGCCATTCTAGGTAGTTGCAAGGTACCATTCATGTGTACCTTCTCATTTAATCCGGACAAGCACCCAGTTAGAATAGGAGGTTCTATTATAATTATTAAAGATAAGAACCTAACACTCAAAGAGGCTGTTATCTGAGGAGACATGGTGTTGCAGAGGTTAAAATATGTGATTCCAGCATATTGACTTAAGTTCAACACTTTAAAAACAGCAGGTGCAACAAGATGACTTTGACCTTCCTGCTGTTTCTTAAAAGCAGAGGGTGAAATTCCTATATGAAAGATGCCCTCCCTAGATGATGCAACATTTTTATATAGTCAGAGTTGAAACTGAGAGAATTCTGTACAGATCTTGTTAAAAATAACTCTCATCTTTTAAGCCTCTCCACATACTTTAGTGGCTTCTTCACAACGAACTCTTCTCTGTCCAATCCACTACATAAGTAACTGACTTCAGCTACTTCTTTGGGGCCTTCATTTCTTTATGAGGCTCCTGTGCTGCATGAAGTTAATTAAGTTTTTCTTCTCTTCATCTATCTTATGTGGATTAAATTCTTGGACCCAGATGGGACCCTAAGAGGATGGAGGTAGACTTTTCCCACCCCTACAGTGTGTATATATCAGGGTTCCAAGCCAGGTTGTCTGGACAGAGGAACCCAATTCCCTTGAGTTGAGGGGCTGACTTTGCTTTTAGGCCCTCGCCCTGCAGAAGGGGCTTGGTGTTGCTCTTATTCTGGGGGAAGGTCCAGTCCCAGCTGAAATGACTCCTGCCATACCCAGCTACTAGATAATGAAGCTTCTTCCCAGGGTCACAACTCCAAGAATGAGGAACGCCTTGTCCTCAGGCCAGTGGCGCAGTTGAGCCTCTCTGGGGTCATATCACAGTCACCATAACTGCACTGTCTCTACCCTAATGGGGCTCCCAGAGCGGAGACCTTACCTGCCGCCGCTCTGGCCCACCAGGATCCTCGCACTTTTAAGTCAGGTGCGGTTTCAGGAAGAAGCTTGGTGGTCCCACATCTACAGGCAAAGCAGATCCCAGAGCAGAGAGAGCTGACCGCCTGCCCTGTGGGGTGCACAACCCCAGGTGCAGATAACAGACAGGGAGGGAGGAAGGAGCTTAGCTGAAAACCCCTCCTGACCCTTTTCCAACAGGCACTCAGGGGTAGCAAAACATCCAGGAACTTTGAGTTCTGGGTCAGCTGGGACAGCTGTAGGGACAGCGTCCTGTTCGTGCCTTCTCTGAGTTTTCTATTAGGTGCCACCAAACACATTCCTACCCAAAGGAACCATTAGGTAGGACCTTATTTAAAAGGTTAAAATATGCATTCTGGCATGGTAACTGTTTAAGTGAAAGGCACTTGAAAAACAGCAGGTGGAAGATCACTCTCCCCAAACCAGAAGGAAACACAGCATCCTTATCCTGAGGACTAGAAGCTGCCACCTAAACAATACTGCACAGACCTCGTTAGAGTCACTCTCATCTTTTCAGTCACATTTGCAAAGTTTTTTCTTATCTGTTCAATCCAGTATTTAAGTAGTGGACGCCAACTGCTTGCTCGGGTCTGCCCTCCCTCCCTCCCTCCCTTCCTTCTTTTCTTCTTTCCTTCCTTCTTCTTTGCTCGGGCGTGCAATTTCTTTCTTTCTTTCTTTTTCTTGCTTTCTTTGCTCGGGTCTTTCTTTCTTTTTTTTTTTTTTGACGGAGTCTCGTTTCTTTCTCTTTCTCTCTTTTTTTCTTTTTTTTTCTTTTGACAGAGTCTCGCTCTGTAGCCCAGGCTGGAGTGCAATGGAGCAATCTCGGCTCACTACAACCTCCGCCTCCCGGGTTCAAGCGATTCTCCTGCCTCCCGAGTAGGTGGGATTACAGGCGCGCGCTACCGCGCCCCGCTGATTTTTTTATTTTAGTAGAGATGGGGTTTCACCATGTTGACCCGGCTGGTCTCGAACTCCTGACCTCGCGATCCGCCCGCCTCGGCCTCCCAAAGTGCTGGGATTACAGGCGTGAGCCACCGCGCCTGGCCGGGTCTGCATTTCTTTATGAGGGCTCCCATGCCGCGTGAAACTTGCAGTGTGCTTTCCTCCTATTCATCTATCTTGTGTCAATTTAATTCTCGGACCCAGCCGGGACCCCTAGAGGACGGAGGTGGAGTTCTGCCCTTACACTGAAAACACAAACTTCCAAAACAGGGACACTCTTCAAAACTTTGAAAGAGACCTTTTAGGTCCTAGGGCAATTGAATCTCATTTTCTTAAAAAGCCCTGCTTGCTTACCCTCTCATTTTACCCCAGGACTGTTTTCTGGGACAGAGTGGGAGGCCCAAGGAGACAGCAAAGTTCAGGCCCCAAGCACCCAGCTCCTCCTCCCAGGGTGCGAGCCTGCCCAGGGTTCCCGACCCACCCCGCCCCATTCCTCGCCGGCACTTGGACCGCCCCTCCCCGTCTGGAAGCCTCCCGCAGCCCCGCCCGGCGGAACTAGGGGACGGGTGGGGAACGTCAAAGGGCGAGGGCGGTGACCCCGGGGCCCGAATCCTCTCAGGCTCCTGGGTCGGGTGCCCGGCCGTGCGTGAGTGCGGAACAAGTATGGGCGCGGGGCCGTGCGTGGGTGCGGGGCTGGGTGCGGGCCCTGGGTGGGCGCGGGGCCGAGGCTGGCGGGGCAGGGCGTGGGGCTGTAGGAGGGCACGGGGCCGTGCGTGGGTGCGGAGCTGGGTTCAGACCGTGGGTAGGCGCGGGGCCGGCGCTGGCGGGGCAGGGCGCAGGCTCCTGCAAGGCGGCCTTGTGGATTCTTGGCCCGGAGCGAGGGCGGGCCCCGGACGCACTCGGGGTTCGCCTTTTCTCCTTTTCAAAAAAAACTGCGTTGCGTTTTCCTTCCTCTAGCTTGGAAACAATTTGCTCTTTTTTCCCCAGTCTCTGCCATAAACACTTGAATGTGCATACAACTGCAGAGCTTAATGCCACAACCTCCAGGAGATTGGGGGGAGGGGGAAGCTGCCCAGGATGGGAGTGGGAAAGCAAGGGAAAATGGAGAACGTTAGCAACTGCATCCTGTCAGGGGTCCCCCGTCCATGTGGCCTTTCTTCCAGCGACAGCACCCTTAGCTCAGAACAGATTCACACCCACTCTGTTTCCACCGGGCGCGCCGGCTCTGCAATGCGGAGCGCGTTCTCTCAAGGACAGGCCCCGGAGTCACCGCCACAGCCACAGAAAGCGGAAACCGAGCCTCTGTCCAGAGGGGATCCCAGTACATTTCCAGCAGGTTCAGACACAGGGTCCCCCACAAGAAGGAAACAGGACGGAAAATGTCAGTACACGTATGCTGTGGAGGGTCGAGGTCTTGCCTAGATCTTGGGTGTGGGTAGTCGTAGCCGCTCGCAGTTTTCCTTTCCAGCATCTCTGGGGAGCCTGGAGATGTGCTCGGGGCCGATGTGACACGAAGAGTGATTGCGCCGCTCTGCAGAGGCGGTGGCGGGACGCTGCGCTCGGGCTGGGAAAGGCCGGCCCCAGGGCGACCCCTCCAGAGGCCCCCGGAGAGCAGGTGTGCGCCTCGCCTCCCGCTGGGCAGCCAGTTCAGGAGAAAAATGTGAAGCTTTTATCTAAACAAAATATTTCTTTCGTTAAGGGCTTTCTCCACACTGAGACTTTCTAGCCACGTGAGACTTTGACCTCCCAGTCCCCCAGATTCAGCGCTGGGACCGAGCGTCTGCTGTTATTTTTAGTAGAAGTATAAAAAGAATCTCAAAGTTTTAGCTCTGGAGAAGGCGTGAATACAGCTGGTGCCTTCACACACTCCACTTGAGCCGCTCTTAAAGAACTCCAGGAGATGAGAAAGCAATACGAAAGCCAGAGCATTGCACATGAGGACGGGCTGGCGGGTGGCCTTTGGGTCCCTGTCGTATGGGTGATTTTTGTAAATGGGGTATTAGAGATGAGTATCGCCTGGATCACATTTTTAGGTTGAATTCCTCCCATGGGGGGAACTTTAGGAATACGCTTCCAAATAAGAATGTAGATTTCAATAATTGTAGTAAAGTGTTTGCCAAACTCATCTCAGAAAAAGACATTATCGAAAGGCATTTATTATCTTCTTAATGCGTGTCTGGCACTGGGCAGACACTGTAGAATACTATCTTGATTAGAGTCTCAAGGATTTTGTACCTGAAGTCCTTTACAAATAAAAGTATTCAGGTATAATCTATTATAAAGACTCTTTTCCCCGCTTTGGGGATATACGGTGTGGTATCAACTCATTGGTCATACCAAAACTGTTACTTCTGTTTTGGAGGAATTAGCAAAGAAAACCCAGGCTTAGCAAATCAACACTGAAGTTCAGAAGTTCAGAGTAATTTGTCTTGGGAACAAAGTCTTCCCTAGAACGAAGAGGCATTCGCAGGAACTCTCGGTGTTAATGGGATTATTCAAGATATACCTGAGACCAGATAAATATTTGATGATTTTGCCAAGCACTAGAGTTTCTTGACAGTTTTTCTTTGGCTGACGTTTTCCCCCATGGGGTTCGGACTTTGTGGCTTCATCAGATTTTGCAAATGAAAGAAGGCTGGGGTTTCCCAAGAGTGCGCTTGTGCAGGAAACAACAGACTAGTGAGGTTTACAAGAGGGGTGTGTTCTGTGTGTGTGTGTGTGTGTGTGTGTGTGTGTGTCTGCCTGTGGGATGGGGGTGGCACGGGGGAGAGAGAGATGTGGGTTACAAAGCTGCCATCTAGAGGCGAGAGGCTCTTTTCTGCAGTGTATATAATGCAAGTCTGCAGCCAGCAGAGCTCACAGTTGTTGCAAACTGCTCAGCACTAAGGGAGCCAGCGCACAGCACAGCCAGGAAGGCGAGCGAGCTCAGCCAGCCGAGCCAGCCCAGAGGTAAGGAAACAGTGCTGGGGCAGCAGCTCTGCTTGGAAAGAAGGCATGGCTTCTGCTCTTAAGCCAAGGAGTCTTTTTCAAAGGACTTCTTTCAAATCGCTGAGATGGGTGCTTTTGAGTCTGCGGGTCTGGTTTCTAAAAACCTAGGCTGTACGTAGCTGCATTGCAAAGTGCTTTTGCTAGTTCAGAGGGCTTCACCTTTCGCTTCAGAAAGCAAAGGGCAATTTTCTTAACTCACTTGCTGAAGGAAATTTCCTTGTGTATTTAGGAATCTGGTATTTATTTGCTGTGTGGCTATTTAAGCTCCAGTAAGCAGGGGAACTTTGCAAGAACACAGACTATCCATTCTGCCTGACCAATTTGGCATGGGGATTAGCTTGGCACCCCCTGTTTACCTGTTTTGCTTCTAGTATATCAGTTTGGAAACAGATAAAATTGGCAGTAAATACGTAATTCCAGAACGATGAACACTTTATGAAGAGGCATCCTGAATGGAGCAGAAAACTGCTGAGAATCTTTGTGAGTCCAAGATGTATTTGAATTCAGTACTTTGGGGGATTTACCAGAGTCTGTAAGTCCGGAAGCTATAAACGTGAATGTTAAATACAGCCCGGTCTTCTCTTCTCTTGATGGCACGCTTGCTAATCTAATTTGAGTTCTGTTCTCTTAGAAGGTGTTAAGTCCAACTTCAATTGTTGGGGGGGCGGGGAGGGAAGCACACACACAAGTCTACTATTTTGCAATTTAAATATACTCTTCAGGTAAAATGTGGATTTTGTTCAATTTTGTTGGCATGTGCAAAGATTCAAGGAGTGGCTGAGGGAACTTTGGAGTGAGGTCAGGAATGGGTGGTTAGCCAAGACTTGTAACTTCCAGGGAGAATGAGAAGTTGTAAAAGTCAGACTGGCTGTCTCTCTTTCTCTCTTCCTCTTTCTGTCTTTCTTTCCTTTTGCTCACAACAGGATTACTTAGTTTTTCAAAAGTGGGAGAGAGCTTCCTTAACTGGTTTACAGCCCTTTGAACGTATTTGGTGCAGTGACATCCCCTGAAATTTCAGTCTGCAACGTCTCAACATGGTCACTTTGTTCTTTTCTTGTTTAAAGGCAGATGCTGCCTTTAGTGTCGCTTTATTTATTCCAGGAAAAATGTAGACATCAGCTAGGCACTCCTAGCAAAGAAAGTGGAGGCTGCTGGTTTCTGTGCTTTAACTTTCCATAGATTTCAAATGAATAAACTGCTCGTCCTTCTTTCATCAGAATATGAGCTTTCCCCAGATGGAAAGCCTTTTTCTAAAGCAAAGTTGCACATGGAGCTCTAGCTTGGAAACAATTTGCTCTTTTTTCCCCAGTCTCTGCCATAAACACTTGAATGTGCATACAACTGCAGAGCTTAATGCCACAACCTCCAGGAGATTGGGGGGAGGGGGAAGCTGCCCAGGATGGGGGTGGGAAAGCAAAGGAAAATGGAGAAATGGCTGTAGTTTGCTGCCTATCAGCCTTTTTCTTTTAAGGGGCAGACGTTGCAGTCGTCGTTTTAAAAAAGTTCCATAAAGTATCGCCAAGGCAGCATGCCTGTGCAGCACACACACGACTTTGCGGGGGGAGGTGTTTCCTCCGTATTAACTGCAAGTCGATGAAGCATTGAGAAGGTATTATGATTTTTAATCAGGCCTAGAACAGGCCAAGTATAGGCTTTCTGAATGAAAAAAAAAAAAAAAAAAAAAAAAAAAAAAAAAAAAACAAAAAAAA